>NC_040907.2:137207813-137512172 GCF_004126475.2 Phyllostomus discolor
TGTATCATTAGGGCTGTTAACATATAACTAAAGCTAATTTACATTCTCCCTCTTTGAACTGTTTTTGCATATTTTTTATTTCTGTGTTTTTATTGCATTTTTATCATTTTGGGGCAGTTTTAGCTTTTCATTTTGTTTTAAAATGTTGTTACTTTTCACTTTGGCCAGTGTGGCTCAGTTGGTTGGAGAACCGTCTGGTAGGTTGAAAGGTCTCAGTTGTGATTCCTCGTCAGGGCACATGCCCAGATGGTAGGTTCAATCCCTGGTTGGGGCATGTATGAGAAGGCAACCAATTGCTATTTCTTATATCGATGTTTCTCTCTCTTTCTTTCTAGCTTTCTGACAGTAATGAAAAAATGTGTTTGGGTGATAATTTTAAAAAAGTGTTATTACTTTTCCAGTGTGAGAAGGTGCAAGGGCTTGAACATGTTTTATTTACATTTATAATTTTAATATTTTGAGAAATAAAATTTTAAATTATTTTAGTAAGAAATTTTAATGTGTAATCTTCCATATTTAATCAGATGATTTACTTCATTTTCTTCATGTGATTGAACCAAAATCCATAAAATAAATACTATGTGGTCTTTAAGAATTTCATTTTAGAACTACTGTGCCTCTGGTCAAGTTTGGCATGGCAATTTTTAAGTGTGGTGGAAGGGCTTCACCGTATTTACTTAAGGTGGCTTGTGAACAAATTTTGTTTCACAGACAGAGTTTAGGGAAAGGGAAAGGAGATGAATAAAAGATTTTCTATTAGTGTCTCTCAATTACAAAGTTAGAAAAGTAAAGATATGCTACTTCATTATGTCCATGATAGCGTTATATGATCCAACTTCCTCTGCAGTTATAATGGAGTCCTTGCAATACCTGTGTCTCAAATAGCATAGCTCCAGGACAAAAATCATGTGAATTCCTGAGCTCCACTTGGTGGGTGGGTGGGTGGATGGAGATACCAGGAAGCCTAATTTGTGTTTGTCTTTGACTTCTACAACATATAAAATTGTTGTAGTTGCATTAATGTGAAGCCACTGAGATTTTCATGGAGTTTGTTAAAATAAAGCAATTGGTCACTTTCATAAATCTAAATGATGCTCTTTCTAAAATGTCTTCATAGATCATAGACTTTATGGTATAGTTTGTAAGCCTATAGACTTTTGTGAAAATCACCTAGGAGAAGAAAATTATTGTCAAATCCCTCTGTATCTCCTCTTCATTAAATATACTTTCTAACTTTATACACATTCAAATATATCAGATGCCCTAGGTAACTAGGCAGCTTTATAAAAAATATTTATTTTTATTGGCTTTTAATATTTCTTAGATATTTCCTGAGGTTAAAATATTTTAAAATATATGGTTATCTTTGGTAACATAAGATTTTAGGAATTTGCTTAGAGACTGTGTTTGATGTAGGAGATGTAGCAAATCTATCATATCAAAGCTTCCTATATACATTATACCATATATGCAACTACCATTCCCTAAGGATATTAGAATTGCTGTCATTGGTTTTTATGGTTAACACACATGGTAACACTAATGTTTTGGGCACTTTAAGCTAAGTTGAAAGAGTGACATCTGTGACTTCATTTTTCTGTGGATTCTTATCATTTTCTTTCTGTCGATTCTTCCTTTTTCTGTTTTTTAATATTTGATCCTATTTGTTTAGTATAGCTCTCTGTTACCTTGAGCTCTTAAATTTTCACTGCATCTTAAATGGTGAAAATTGCTTTTAATATTATTAAGACTGTTCTTCTTGTAAGTGTAATTTCATATAGTAATACAGTCTTTGGCCAACTTCGGTTCCTCACTACAATTGTCTCTAAAGTGTTCAGGTCACACATGTTAATGTTCAGACATCTTATTTAAACTTCTTTTTGGATGCATTAATTTACATTCAGTGGTAGTCTGCTCATTCATAAAAAAAATGGTCATTACCTTATACAACATCCCATATATTTTGATTTTTATATACATATATACACACATATAATTTCAAAAGCCTTTGAAAATTATTATTGTTATTAACCAGTGTTTTACATTTAGCCTGGACTGGATCTTTGAAGTAATGATCTGATGGCCATCAAACTACTTGTAATTAAGTGCTTTGCAGGCTCTCCAGTTAGCATTCTGAGCTATCTGAGCAAACACTATGACCTCTCCATTTCTGATACCTTTCCTATCATTATACTTGTATTACAATAACTGGGACTGGCTCTATTTTCTGGTTACTTGACCCTTTCCCATTTCAAAAGTTGGAGAATATTTTCACACAAAGACCTTAGGAACATATAAATGATTACAGTAACTCTAGATCTCAGAGAAGTATTTAGGCCATCTTCCATTCTCTGACTAGAAAATGCACACAGCCTCTCCTTCAGCCTAGCAAATACTCAACAGAATTTCTACTGCATCCTAATAGCAACACTGACTCAGTTTTATAGCTCATGTATTGGACAACGGATTTGAGAAGTAGATACTCAATTTCAGGCACTGAGCTTTCCCCATTTACCTTCTCAGTTTCAGGATTTGTCTTAGCAAATCTTTATAAGTATGATTTTTTATATGTTTTCTCATACTGTTCACCATTAAAAACTATTTTATTGTTTGCTCAATGACAGGGTAATCACAAATGTTATTAATTAATAAAGATTTAATTTCATTATGATTTAATAGTTACTCTCTATCTTTAAAAAATTCTAGACCTGCTTGGAAAAAGTATTAAAATTTGTATACCAAAAGAATATAAATCATTATACTTATTTCAAGATTAAAATAACTAAAATTACCAAGGATATGTTTGCTCCACTATTTTTATATTTAACACTTATTTTGTATCCATTTGCTCATAGCCAGATAGATACAGTGGGCTCAACAGGCTATTTTCTTTTCAAAGACCTATATTTTGTGTGTGTGTGTGTGTGTGTGTGTATTACATATATGTATATTTTAAATCTCCCTTAATTCATTTTAATTCATGAAGGGAATGAGTATTTTAAAGATGTGATGTAGACCAGGGTGTCAAACTCATTTTCACTGGGGGCCACATCAGCCTCATGGTTGCCTTCAAAGGGCTGAATGTAATTTTAGGACTGTATAAATGTAACTACTCCTCAGTAAGGGCAAGGAGCTCAGCACTGCCGCTGGGTAGAAACAAGGTGCCAGGCAGGATAGAACAAGGTCAAGGGCTGGATTCAGCCTGTGGGCCTTGTGTTTGCCACCTGCACCTTAGACTTTACTTTTTTTCCTAAGATTTTATTTCCCATTGTTTGGTCTTTAGTGTTGTTACTTTCAATCCCAAGCTTAATGAAGAGAAGGACTTTGTCTTTCAAATGTTGATTTACTTAATCATCTAATATAAATGCCCCAATACATTTTATGGTTATATTGACTATAGTTAAAATAATGATTTTTTTTCTATTTTAATCATTGTTTTTGAGGTTTCCAGTCAAGATAGTGGTATAAGTAAATGTGGTACTCAGATCCTCCCACCACCACATTAGAATTACAACTAAACTTCAGGACAACCATCATTCTGAACCACCTGAAATGTGGCTGAATGGAAGTCCTGTAACTAGGGCTTTACAGAAGAAGCCACATCAAGACTGGTATGAAGGGGCAAAGATGCAGAATAGGCCAATACTACACCCACAGATATAAATTGGGAGGGATATCTCAGCTGCAGACGTGCTCTCTGAGGAGTGAGGAGATGACGTCCCATAGCAGCCCAGGGTTCTAGCGGCAAAGAAGAGAAGTCCCCATAACTTCTAGCTGTAAAAATCAGCAAGGATTGTGGCTGAGGGAGACTTAGAGCTTCTGGAGTCCCAGGCAGTTCCTCTTAAAGAGCTCATGCATGAACTTACTTGAACCCACTCCCTCTGAGCTCTAGTGCTGGGGCAGCAGCTTAGAAGGAACCAGGCACACATAGGCAGAAAATGAATTTTCTGGCATCAGGGTAGGAGCTGGAAGGGCAGCTTTCTGCCAGGCAAGAGTTCCAGCAGTGACCTTTGTTCCTTTTCTGAGACTAACGCCCCATGGAACTGGCAAGTGAGGCCATATCTGAGTCTATCTCAACCTGGCTCACAGTGTCTTCTCTGGCCTGGTGATTCCCTGAGACCCTCCACACCACTCAACTTAGGAGCCTACCAAAGTCATTTCTAGAGGCTTTCCATACAAATGGCTTCTCGCCTCATGCTTTGAACTTTCCTAAAGTCTCCCAAACAAGCAGCATCTGGCCTCTGTGAACTCCAAATCTCTTGCCACGTGGCTCCAGTATCAGCCAGCCTTGGTTCATTGCTTGGCTTCTTTGGGGCACTACCAAGCTCAGCACAAGTAACAGCTATCCTCAGATCTCTCTGTGGATTGTGTCAGGTGGTCTCAGGCAGGGCACAGGTGGCTGACCTTGAATCATCTAAGGCCCCAGAGCCAGTGCACCTGGTGTACAGCTTCAGAGCAAGCTGGATTACAGCCCTATCACCTCCATGAGTAACACACTCAAGGGCCGGGCTCAGTGAGCACCAAAGCCCCACTGAACCAAGTTGTGTTCCTTGTGGTCAGCTCCTGCACAACAGCTCCTCCACTGTAGTAGAAGCTGGTCCTTGCTGTGGCTTGGCCTGGGGTTAGTCCCTCTCAGTGACACCAACAGCAATAAAGGCTTCACTACAAGAAGACTGTGAATACAACCCACAC
The DNA here is from genome assembly GCF_004126475.2 of Phyllostomus discolor. Classification (NCBI taxonomy): domain Eukaryota; kingdom Metazoa; phylum Chordata; class Mammalia; order Chiroptera; family Phyllostomidae; genus Phyllostomus; species Phyllostomus discolor. Next base: position 137,212,506 of record NC_040907.2, read on the forward strand.
AGGAGAGCCCCTGGAGTGCCAGGCATGGGTGACTGGGGAGACTGTACCACTGAGCCCTACAAGACACTTATATACAAGACCACTGTACCAAGTCTGGGAGATGTAGCAGCTCTACCTAATTCATAGAAATAAACATAAGGAAGCAGCAAAAATGTGGAGCCAAGGAAACAGTTTCCAAATGAAAGAACAGGAGAAGTCTCCAGAAAAAAAACTCAATGAATGGAGGCAAGCAAACTGCCAGATACAGAGTTCAAAACAATGGTTATAAGAATGCTCAAAGAACTTAGTGAGAATTTCGAGAGTATGAAAGAAGACACAGAAACCATAAAAACAAGTTAAAAATGACGGGTACACTACCTGAAACAAAGACTAATATACAGGAAATCAACAGCAGGGTAGATGAAGCTGAGGATCAAATCAGTGATTTGGAATATATGGAAGCAAAAACATCCAATGAGAACAGCAGAAAAGAAAGAAAAGAAAAGAAAAAAAAAGAAAAAGAAAAAAGAAAAAGAAAAAGAAAGAAAAGAAAGAAAGGAAGAAAGAAAAGTAAAAGAACAACTCCAAATCAGGATAGTGTAAGGAGCCTCTATGGCAGCATAAAGTGTACCAACATTCATATAATGGGAATGGTGGAAGGCAAAGAGAGAAAGCAAGTATGTAAAAACCTATTTGAAAACATAATGACAGAAAACTTCCTTAATCTGGTGAAGGAAACAGACATATAAGTCCAGGAAGCACAGAGAGTTCCAAACAAGATGAACCCAAAGAGGCCCACACCAAGACACATAATTAAAATACCAAAGGTTAAAGACAAAGAGAGAATCTTAAAAGCAGCAAAAGAAAAGCAATTAGTTACCTACAAGGGAGATGCAGATGCCATAAGACTGTCAGCTTATTTTTCAACAATAAACTTTGTAGGTCATAAGACAGTGGCAAGAAATATTCAAAGTGATGAAGAGCAAGGACCTACAACTAAGTTTACTCTATCCAGTAAAGTTATTATTTACCATTTAAGGACATTTAAAGAGCATTCCAGGCAATATAAAGCTGAAGGAGCTCATCACCACAAAAGCAGTATTACATGAAATGTTAAGGAGTCTTCTTTAAGAAGAAAAACAGAATAATAAAATGGTAATAAATACACGTCTATCAACAAAACCTACTTACTAAAAATGAAAAAAATGAACTAGCAGAATAGAAACAGACTCATAGCAGGGTTGGAGGGATCAGTGAAAAAGGTGAAGGGATTGTAAAGTACAAATTGGTTATTACAGAATAGTCATGAGGATATAAAGTACAGCATAAGGAACATGGTCAATAATATTCTAATAACTGTGTATGGTGTTAGATGAGTATGAGATTTATTGGTATAATCACCTAGTAAGTTATACAATGTCTAATCACTGGGTGTACAGCTGAAACTAATATAATATTGCATGTCAACTATAACTGAAAAATAAAAATGATAAAAAACTCCTAATAATGTTTGTTGAAGCAGAAAAGAATTGCTTTTTATAAGTAATATTTCTCTGCTATTCTACAAACTCTCCTCTTTTGAGTTATCCCTCAGCTCTTCATAATGTGGCTAAATAATCATACTAATGGTAATATTCTGTTAAATTCATATGTATTAAAGGAAATAATAGAAAATTTAAAATGGAAAAATAACCAATTTATTTTCTTCACAGTACTAGTACACCCATCACTTTCTGTTCCTTTATTTTTGACTTTAGCTTAACCTAACTTTACACATCTACAGGTCTAGTTTGGTGCTTAGGGTTTCAGTTCCACTACTCCAGGCAGCATATAAAGAGTAATTACTTAGTTTTTCTTTGATATGCAGAGGTTTATCTTGAATTATTTGACTTTATGAATATTACATGTGGTATATTTACTTTTGAGACCAAGTTTTTTTTCCTAAATTTGCTGAAATCTCGTTTCATCTACCCAATAACTGACTAGGGGTATTATTATTTCAAATATTTGACAAGAGTAATAATTTGACCCTGTTTCCATTCAGTTGTGCCCCTTAAGTAATTTGTGATATATTTCTTTGCCTGCCATATCAACAGGTATAGAATCCAGCATCTGTGCAATTTAAGTTGCCGAGCTGTTTCTGGAAATGAGGGGTAAACAGTGACGAAAATACTGTAGTGAGTTATCAGTGATTGAATTAGCATGCTGAGGATTTTCCTCTTGCCAAGGGACCTCTACTTCATCAAGTGTAAATATGTGGGTCAACTACAGGCCCTAGCGATACTCCTGGGCACAGCAATCTGACCACAGTACTCCACACTTCTACTCTGTAGGAGATTCACCGGGAGAGAGATTTGCTCTTGTGGCTCTCCTTCCCTCAGCCTCTCCCAGGCAACTGCAAAGCTATGTCTGGCTCCCCAAGAGGAAATTCCTCCCTGAAATCTGGGTTTTAGTTTTTTTCAAGACAAAAATGCTCTGAATCTGCACCTCTCACCCTAAATCCCCAAGGTCTCAGGTGTCCATACCTATTCTCCACAAATGGTGAGAATCATTTGAGGGGTTGGGTTGCAGCAGAAATTTGGAAAAAAATAAAGATTCTTTACTCAGGCTGTTATTTTCTCAGAAATCACATTATTTCAAAATGAAGTTATATTTAGAAATGATCACAACTTATGTTCATTAAGCCCATCAATTTATACAGATGTAAGATACATAATGAATCTCTTTAATTCAGTAAGAGTCTCCCCTTCTTTTTTGGCATAGCAATAATTTGATTGAGAAATGGAATCATTTGGAAAATCCCACATTCTGTATTTTGTCAATGGGTAATATTTATCTAGGTCTTACATCTTTATATCACTTGTAATTTTGTAGACATGAACTAAAGACACGAATATAGCCAGGCACTATAGTTTTTGCATCAGAGCATGAAGGACACGATGTCTAGTTGTCCCACTTACTGTGCTTCTGACATTAATATGGGTTCTGGTCGTGTCCCACTGATCCCCTCGTTGTTGCGTGGGTCACTGGCCAGCAGTGATCACGGAACGCTGTGGTTGGATGTGTTGTCCACAGCGACGGCTCGTAGCCGCTGGTTCCAAGTGGTCTCGAACAGGGTCCCACCTCTGTGGTCCCGAATCGCTGCCCCACATTGGGCGCCAGCTGATGTGCGTGGGTCACCGGCCAGCAGTGATCACGGAATGCTGTGGATGGCTCATCGAAAAACATGCGAGAAAAAAACATGCACAGAGACAAACTAGTTTCTGTGGAGAAGTAGGGACGAAGTGGCCACCCCCCCTAGTGGGGAGCGTGCCGATTTACCCTCCATACCTGCTTTTGTTGGGCTCATTTGCATAATAATTCAGGTAAAGTACAGTACTCATTAGGGGGAAGTAAGGAACCATAGAAAACAAGGAACTCTGCTGGTCTATTTTGAGTCGGGGTTAAAGAGCTGTAAGACTTTGAGGAACAAACTAACTTCCTCCTTGGACCCCTCTCATTCAACTGAGAGCATTCTAAACAAAGAAGTTTTCACAGTAATTTACATATTCTTTCTTAGGCCTGATCACCCGGGGAATCCGCCCTTTTCAGCACAGAGCTGCACCACCCTGTCATTGTTTCAGGCTTAGGTGGAGCAAGGAAACTAAGACAACCAAGAGATAAGGAGATTTTCTCCCAGACGATGAGAACTCAGGCTATGTCAAAGCCGAGGAGCGAGCATCCATCACCCCCTTTTGCTGCAGCCCCCCAAGTCCTTCTTTTGGGGTGCCTCCCAAAGTGATCGTGCCTGTCTTAGGTCGTTCCCGCCGTGGGGAATCTTACCCGTCTTTGGCTAACCAACCAAGCTTTTTTGGGGTTCAGTTATGAATAGAGCAGCAGAAGCAGCATTCCTGACAGGGAGATAAGCTTTTGTCTCCTTGCTGGCTTATGGTTCCAAGGGCGTTCCCTTAGCCTTAGCCTAGGCAGGGGTTTCAGCTTCTGATACCAGTCAGGGCAGTTCCCAACACCACATTCTGTATTTTGTCAATGGGTAATATTTATCTAGGTCTTACATCTTTATATCACTTGTAATTTTGTAGACATGAACTAAAGACACGAATATAGCCAGGCACTATAGTTTTTGCATCAGAGCATGAAGGACATGATGTCTGGTTGTCCCACTTACTGTGCTTCTGACATTAATAATGGGTTCTGGTTGTGTCCCACTGATCCCCTTGTTGGGAATAAGGAAATTAAGAACTAAATTTCCTCTAATAGACAAGAACCACATTGTAGCTAAAAGGAAATGATAAGGGAGACACAGTGCAGTTAAGCAAACATCTGTGTCTAGCAGACACTCTCCCCTGGGTAGGCTAGATAAGCAGTGCTTTGTAGTTTTTAATGAGAAAATAGAAAACTAGCTAGCTAGAGCCAGGAGATTACTAGGTTAATGAACAAGCAGCCTGCCTTCCCGCCTTATGCAAAAATGCTTGGTTTGAAATTCCCGCGCGCTCGTGCGCTCTCTGTAAGCGAATTGCTAACTGCCACGTCTGCTTCTGTATAATGCTTACCCTCCCCTATATAAGAACGTAGTTGTAAGCGCTCTCGTGGCTCTTGTTTGCAGCTCCTTGTGGGCACTGTGTCGCTGGACACTTTGAGAGTTCGCCCCTGTACAGGTTAAACTTGGCCAATAAAATAACTAACACCTTTGAACCCCTGAAAGTCTCCGATGCTCATTCCTCGTGGATATTGAATGTAACACCCTCATTGTAGTAATTCCTATCAACCTGCACTATATGGCTTCAGCATTAATTGATGGTTAGCACTGTTTCATTAGGAGTTACAAAATGGAAATTTTCTATTTTCATTATACCTTCTGCTTTTAACTCTGATAGTTCTATAAAGAATAAACATCACTCATCCACTATCTGTTTGGCTTGAAATACTGTTTGCATGGGAAATGTAAAATTAATACGTGGTTCTTCCCCTTTATTTGTCAAATTTTGAAATAGCTTTCAGCTGTAAAAAAATGAACATTTCCAGAATATTATTATAAACTGGTGGCTTTAATTCACTTGCTGTGTTTAGTTATGTTTATTATTTTTAACGGTCAAACACTCTAATCTTAAATTATATTTTCTCATGTTTATTATTGATATGACCCCAACAGTCTCTCCTGTCTCTCATTGTGTATTCCTTACTCAAATCCTACAATTTACCATTTCCCCAATGAGCCCGGAGCCACGTATTGGGAAAGCTTTTAAGGGACTAACGTAAGAAAAGCAAAACCAATTTAAACCTTAATCTTGTCAATCATACCATCTTTTCAGTTTTCTTGAATGAAAATTGTCCGGGTCCAAGGAAAAGGCATATAAAATTTTCCATATCCTGTTATTTTTTCTTTTCAAGGATGCCACACATAACAATTCACTAAATTTAATGTAGAACAAATTGCTCTATTTTGGTAACTCTGAAATTTCCATCAAAACAAACTAAAAGAAATAAAACAAAAAATGCCTAATGAAATCTTTGGAATAAATTTAAACCAAAACCAGACAATATTGATTCAGATTGACTCTCCATAGCAAAAGCTTAGTGGATTCTTATTTTATCAGATCTCTACTTCAGTATATAGCTGTACATTCAATGATATAATATATTCAGAACTATCTAAATTTGTCTATGTTATAAAACTGTGAGTAGAGCAAGTTAGAATCAGTTTAACAGATAAAAGTGGAATTTATTCATTCTCTTTCACAGGTATGTGCACACTTGCACATATTTGCATATGCTTGTATACACTTGCACATGCTCACACACACATATACTCGTGCACACAAACGTACAAGGGTGAGAACACATTGACAAAAAAATTCTAAAGATAAATCCAAGTGCTTGATTTCAGTTTTCCAGATATGTAAAGGGATTAAAGTGTCTTTTGAATTCTTTCTATTACTCTAACCAAATTTATGTTGTCCTGTTATTCTAGTTTTGAAACTTTCTGCTCAGTGATAATGGGAGCCAAAACTACTATCATTTCCAAGGATAATTTAAAAATATATTTTGTGTGGTTTTGATACATGTTTTCCTTTTCACTATTTAAAATATTTAATCAGACCCATCTGTGCTTCCTTGACTAAGGAATTTTTTGCGTTTTATTTCCAGAAGATAAAAGTAGACTGAGGTTAAAAGTTTCATTTTTGTTGGATAAAATCATAAACCTTTTAAAAAGTCAATTGACAGTGTTCTGGAAGGCAAGCAGACATGGCAAAATGTTTTGGAAGGCAAGGCGAAGGAAGAGGATACTCTTCTCTGAAAATGGATGGTAAAACAGCCCCAGAACTTGAGTTCCTAGGAGCAGCAGGAACACTGTGCAGCCCTCAGGATCCTGACAAGCTGACACAGGGGTGGTTCCAGAGTTTGATGCAGGAGATGTTGTCTATATAAATGTTGGTATGAAAATCCCACTTGACATATTTTATAGTGATGAAAATTAGTGCTAATTAAGTACTTGTAAAAGATTTTACATGATTAAGTCCACCTTTACAGCTGCTTTATACTTGGCAATTGTAATTATATATTGTTTCCTTTCAACATTTTGTGTTTTCCAGTGATAGGCTTTAACTGTAGTATTTTAAAAACTGCAATGATGAGCTCAGAATTGCAATATTTCTGAGAAGTTAATGGTGTTAAGAAAAAAAGTATCAGGGTTTCAAATGTTTTAGCAACTTAATCAATAACATCATATTAAATTCATGTTTTCCCTAAAACTGTGTATTGCAAAATAACTGAAGACAAGGGAAAGACAATCTAGGTTAATATTTACTTGTATAAATGCCAGCCAATTTACCTATAAATTGAGTTTATCATTAAAAATAACCCAGAAATAGTAATAAAATGCTAAAATATTATTTATGTAAGCCAGTATACAAAATTTAGGAAGTTATTTAGTTAACTTTTGGAGTAGGTTGTTTTGAGTTATATATCTGTTTTGTTTGTTTGTCTTTTGTGGCTTTTTTTACAGTGTAAATTTTTTATATTTAGAATTAGCCAGCTGGACTCAGTATACATAATCCCACTTTTTGTTGGTGGGTATGTTGTTGAGTTACTGACTTTATGCCAGAGAATAAAGAGGCAGGTTTAAACTTTGTTATGTACTATATCTACTTTACATGACCCCTAATAAGCAATGACCTCTATCCCTTCAGACTCATGCTTTGGAATAAAGTTATGCATAATATTCCATATATTTGTACAGATTCAGAAAATTGTCACATTATTTTCACAGGCTAGATTTATAAAAATTCACTGGTTGTTACTGTAAAAGATTACTGCACACAAATTTGCAATTAATGCAACTAATGAACAAGTTTAGATAAGTTTTCCTTCAAAGATTAATATCTTTAAAATGCCTTGTCATTTAAAATGATTAAAAATTTCTTGAAGTGATACATAAAAACTATAACGGAAGTAGATCTTTTTCCTTTCTAATGTTTAATTATGACCACAAATGCTATACCATAAGTTACTGTTGTTTTTGAACTTCATGTTATATAAGATCACAGTTATACCTCATGTATTTTGCTCAAAATTGTGTTTGTGAGATTCACTCACAGTGTGTTGTATGTAGCTGCTTATTCATTGTCACTGTAATATAGTCATACAGGTCATGAATATCCCACATTCTTTTTATCTGTTCTACTTTTGATACATTTGGATTTTTTCCTCTTTGGGGTCAGTGTGAATAGTAGTACTATAAATATTCTCAAGTATGTCTTTTGGTGAATATACATACATTTTGATGTATATACCTGGATATTGAATTGCTGGATCATGTAGTACAATCAATTTTCCAAAGAGGTTGTACCAGTTTAGACTTTGTGAGCAATGTATGAAACTTTTCAACCCTTGGTATTTTCCTTCTTTTTTGTTATAGACACTTTGATGATGATATGCAGTGGCATTGCATTGTGGCTTTAACTATTTACCTACTCTCATTTTTAGTAGAAATACACACAAGCCCTATATTTAATTAACCAATGATTCACTTTCAAAACTCCTTTAATTGTGTGTATGTGCTGTGTGCGTGTGTATGAAAGGGAGAGAATCTATACATGCTTATCAAAAAGAACAACAAATTATTGTTCACCTAAAATATAGTTAATGATACAAGGTCTGTCCAGCAAGGTATCCAGCCATGTAATAGGAAAAATAGAGACATTTAATCAAGAAGATATGATATGCAAGAAATATTGTATGTAAGGCAATGTTGCCTCAGTCCCAATCAAAGTAGGCCCCTTGGAACCTCACACAGTTCTCCCAATCTCCATAACCTGCCCTGTTGTATTTTCCTGAATCTCATTGGTGGTCTGAGATTTCTTCCCTTTCAAAGGTGATTCTAGTTTTGGGAAAAGCCAGAAGTCACAGGACACCAAATCTGGGCTGTAGGGGAGCTAGGTCACCTGGGTGATTTGGTGTTTCACAAAAAAACTCTGTGAATTCATGAGCAGGAGTGTTATGACGAACCTGCCAGTCACCAGTGACCCATAGCTGTGACCTTTTGAATCATCCCAATAGTTTCTGCGGAGAAATGTTCAAGATTAATGTAAAATCTGTATCTTAATGTGATGGTCACATAGTACATGTGCTCACTCAATGGCGTCTACTGGCCCCACTGACTAGTATAGCTGAGTCATCATGTTTACATCTTTGCATTACAGTCCACTCTCCTTGGCTGCCCGGTTACATCGATGCTGTGCAAACCATTTTTGTTATATTAACAATGACTGGACTTTTTCTTGACAGACCTTCTACACAGTAGCTCTGAAAACTATTTGAAAGTATTTTGTTTTTTTTTCTATTTTACTTATCATGAACTAAACTAAAGCTGAGAAGTCACCACAGTTATGTATCTCTGAACAAAACCTTTTGAATTGATTGCCAGGCATATTTGAAAGGTTTTCGGAGATACATACTACCATGTAATGACTTCCGGATATTTTATCCAGGGACATCTAATCTTAACTTTTTTCATTATGAATTTTATTATAGTTGAATTGGTATTAAGGATCAAGTTCCTAGTCTTTCTGGGTTTTAAAGCAGTAAATCTTCCTTGAGTTCACATTTTATTAGCAGTAGCAATCTTATCTTGAAAGACCCATACAACCTTTAAAGTACATGAACTGACTCTTCTACTGAATTTTTCATTTTGTGATCTCTTGCTATATTGATGTTATATAGAGGATTAATTAAAAAGCTTCTAAGTTTTGGCTTAAATTCTGGAGAGAGGGGCGTTTAGACCTTGAAATTATTGCTTAAATAAGTTTTGTTATTCTAAGAATTTTCATTTTTTTCCACACCAAAAGCATTGTAAGATTTACAAATAGATGAATTTTTAATCATTCCTATTACATACATTGTTAGCTACATAGTAGATATTCTTGAATTGGTATTTGGCTATTGAGTTCATATTTTATCAGGACTAGCTAACTATTATAGAAAGCTCACTTGGATTTTAAAATTGATGAATCAACCCTCTCTCTTACAGAATTAACAATTCCTGAATCACTCATGAGACAAGTACCCTCATTTTAAGAATATTGGTTATTGTTCAACAAATATTAGGTAAATGAAAAAATAAATGAATATATAAAGGTATTACAGTATTCTGCATCTTGAATTTCTTGTCTTCAGGCTAGTACTATTAAATTTAAGATGTAGATGAAGATGCATATAGTTTAAAATAACAGTAATATTTTTCTTCAAATTACTTGAATTAGACTCAATAAGAAATATTTAAAAATAAAAGAATCCTGGCTATATTTCTATAATTATAAAAATGCACGACGGAGAACTCCTCACATGGAACAGGAGAAAGAAGAAAAAGCAATTGCTATTTAGATTTTGAATCATGCCTAACTACAGAGGGATTTTCTGTTTCCATTTCCACTATTATTTCTAGTACCTTTTCTTAACTGCATTGAAGACAGTGGGCAGGTGATGGGGCTCCCCTCTTTCTACAGCTGTGGGCTTCGCAGGGGGACAGCTGGCAGGGACAGTGGAGGAAAGGCCCCTTCTGTGATGTTTGAGGTAATTCCTTTTCTTGAATACTTACTGAATGATTGCCAAAGATAAAATAATCCTGAGATAGTTTCTACAGAGACAAACATTGAACTAATTAAGTCTTAATGAATAACCTCTGAGAAAAGTCAAATCCTAATATATCAGTTTTGCTGATATATTGGAGGAATTAAAGTCACATAAAAAATTTTATAAAATATTACCAAAATGGCTTGTCATAGTGACAAAAAAATTCCTAAAGGCACAAATCAATATTGGGTATATCTTCTAATACTATTAGTTGTAATTAGGTTATTATATATCTGAGTTGATTTAAAATAATTATTATAAGAAAATTTTAAGAAGAGTTATTTGCAGATTTCTTCAATTTCTAACTTATTCCAAAGTTGATACAATTGTCTAGTCATTAATTGTTAAGGGAATAGAAAGTTCTTCTAATACTGTCTGTATTATAGCCTTAACATTTTTATTTTGGATACCAAATTTTTACCTTTCTTCCCCCCCTCCCTCCACTTCTCCCTTCCCCCTCCATCCTCCTTTCCCTCCCCCTCTTCCCCTCCTATAATGCGATAACAATAACAAACCTCATCACTCTCCCTAATAATTAATACATATACACTTAAGATAGGAAGAAGAAAGTTTGCTCCACGCTGGCATGGCGTGAGGGTGAGCCACAGGCCCGACCAAACTCCGGGAAAGCGGCTCTCCAGTGAGAAGCTCCGGGGCTACAGTTCCCAGCGGTCCCGGCAACCCGGGTTTGGCCCGGCTGGCCTGGTCGTTCTCCTGGGGAACACCGGGGACACCTAGCGCCTGCTCGCCTGCTGTCCCTTAAGAAGCTGTGAGCATTTGCTTCCGGACATTACCAGCACCGCACCGGTACCCCCCGGGCATGGGCTCCGGCTGAACGCGCGTCTCTGCCCGGGAGACGGAGGCCCACCTCGCCCGCTGCGAGTACAGGGGCGCAGAGGCTGGGGGCGCCAGGGCTCTCTGCATCCCAATTGCGGGCTTCGCTGGTGGGCCCGCCGTAGGGACAACAGAGGAGAGGCCTCTTCTGCGCTGTTTGGATTCAGAGCCACTGTAGTAGGGTGGGGGCCGCGAGCAATACAGGGTGGGGCAAAAGTAGGTTTACAGTTGTAAGCGAAATAGTTTATTCTTGTATTATTATTTATTAATTATTGTATTATTTTCCTTACCAACGAGTGTAAACTTACTTTTGTCCAGCCCCATATTGCGGGATAGAAAATATTTTGCGTTGTGGTCCTTCTGACCCTAGCTCCTCCTTTGGGAAAGCTGCTCAACCGCTCCACCGGGACACAGGTTTCTTACCTGGAGACAGGATGTGGGACCACTCGGCCGTTTGAGCCCTTCTCCGCCCATCTTGCTAAGGGCACCAATCGGGTTTGGCCTAGGCGCGCTTAAGATGATCCGATCCCCTGGGGCTAACATGCAGCTTTCCTCCGGATGCCCAAATGACCGTGGTGGCGCTAATAATACCGATGACCCGCCTCTTGAGCCCACAAATAACCCTGAGGCTTCTGGCCGGAAGCAGGTTCCCACCGCTTTCCCTGGAGGCTGCGTTCCGGTTCTGCTGGAGGCAAGGGTTCGTCCAAGTCTCCGCCTGGGTTTGGTGGTGCCTGTCCCTGCCCCTGGATTCTCAATGGTGCACGCACATCCTGAAGGGAGAAAAGAAGTGCGCATCTGAGGTGGCCGGGAGGCCTTCCGGGACAGTCACCCTGAGGCACTGACCTTCATCGCTCTTTCTCCCTTCCCCTTTCTCTAAGAATAAACAGACTCTTAAAAATTATGTACAAAATACAAACCTGTTTTAAATATAGAGTAAACAGGTATGTAATGTATTTTAATAAATAGTATAAGCAAACGGTCAATAGGAAAAAAGAAATAATTTCAAATATATGCACACCGTTGATTGTAAAGTGTGTATCAGTGATTAACATAACAATCACTATTTTTCTGTGGCCTATGAACTAGTGAGTTTTTACTTTTTTAATTATTGAAAAAAATATCAGAAAAGAATATTTTGGGACATGAATTTATATTAAATTAAAAGTTCAGTCTCGCCTGGCTGGCGTAGCTCAGTGGATTGAGCGCGGGCTCTGAACCAAAGTGTCGCAGGCCATAACCCCCAGCAACCTCACACTGATGTTTCTCTCTATCTCCCTCCCTTCCCTCTCTAAAAATAAATAAATAAACAAACAAATAAATAAATAAATCTTTAAAAAAAAAGTTCAGTCTCTATAAAGAAAGATTTATTGAAGCACAGCCACATTTGTTTACGTGTTGTCTCTGGTTGCTCTCTGGCTGCCATGCAGAACTGAGTAAATGTAACAGAGACTGTGTGTGACCTGAAAAGACTAAATGCTAACTTTTGGCTCTTTACAGAAAAAAAGTCTCTGCCTCCATGCTAGACTTAAATCTTCAAAGACCATTTCCTTGGTTTGGGTTCTGATGTCACTATGGCCCAGACTCAAATCATCTTGGCCTCTTGACTTTCACTTCTTGATGATAGAAGGGGGCACCATTTCCTTACTTTCATTCTTAAATTTTCCCATTAACTGCTTGTTCTATTTGTCATATGATTGGGAGATCTAAAATGAAGAAATCCCAAGGCTAAGAAATTACATCGCTACATTATCCGAAGACTGCTTCTGATGGATCTTCGAAGACGTGCTTACGATGTGCCTGAAGCATCTAGCTGGCACAATTTCACTTTTATCATTATTTAGCATTATCTCAGTGTATAGAAGCATCGGCATTTCCCCAATTTGGCAGTGTTTTCAAGAAGCTGATTTGATTTTAGAGTTTCATAGCTTTCCAGAAAGACAAAACCCAAACTAATTATTTTGTTGTTATATCTGTATAGCCTTTAGCATGCAATATATTTATTTCCATGTGTTTGGTGGAGACTTCTTATTGTCACCAAATCCCATTCTCCTCTTTCCCCCCAAATATAAACCCCAAATATGAGCTGGGCAGGATAAAACTACATATCTCAGCTTCTTTTACAGCTAGATGTGGCCACAAGACTCAGTTATGGCCAATAGGATGTGACAGGAAGTTCTATGTGCAACTTCCAAGACAAATGCTTAAAAAAAGAGTTTCTACAAATTCATACAACTGCTTAGCTGTTAGATAGAATGTGATGTAATGTCTATAGCTTTACCAAATATCTTGGACTCCTGGAAATAAAACCCATGTTGGAGCAATAAAGGACATGAGACTAATGACTTTGACCCATTATGTCGTTGGCAGGCAGTTCCCTGCCACCCCCATTACAGTGCCTGCGTGAGAGCTTGGAGAGAGTTTGCTCCATGTCTCAGGGCAACACCTGACCAGGCTAACTAGGAAAGGCTGAGAATGTAGGAATGCTAGCTGATTATGGGAGGAGTTGGAAATGGGGTTATGGAGGAGGTTTCAGGCTGAGATTTAAACAAGAAGCTGGGCTGCCAGGGTGTACAGAGACCATGGGAGACAATGGGGAACCACGTGGTAAAAAATGGGGTGAAAGGACTTGCTGGTGGGCCATGAGGAGATACCATGTGGTTTTGGATTAAGAACTGGAGATCTCAGGGACACAGCTGATGGTGCTGGAAACAACAGACCTGCCTAGCTGAGCATGGATTGCTCTGGGAGGAACCAGAAGTAAGTGCAGCAGACTTCTGGTTTTTAGTTCTCAAAGGTGGTGCTTCTGCCTGGCCTGACTGGGTAAAGGGAGGAGAGGGTAGGACTGTGTGTATATGGGTGTATTTTTGTTTCTAAAGGGTGTGAGATTTAACAGTAGAATTCTGTCATTTTTCTAAATCTGTATAACTTTTAATTAAATAGTATGGTCCCTTTCTTTTTTACAAAAAGAAAAAGAAAAAAGGATATGAGCCTTGATTTCTTATACTATGGTGTGTTTGTTAATGGGGGACTGGCTACCTCTGAGATTTCACTGTAAAATAGAAATAAATGCATATATTGTTTAAATCACTGTTATTTTGAGTCATTTTGTTGCCACTTTCTAACATAATCCTAATTAATGCATCTCTCTGCACCATTTTAAAATCATTTTTTAAATGATTTTATTTGTTTGTTTTTAGAGAGAGAAGCAGAGAAAAAGAAAGGGAGAGAAACATTGATGTAAGAGACAAACACCAACAGGGCACCTGCAGCCCAGGCATGTGCCCAGATTGGGAATTGAACAGGCGACCTTTCACTCTGTAGGACAACGCTCAACCAACTCAGCCACAGCAGTCAGGGCCTTATAGGTTTTGTTTTGCTTTGTTTTAAGTTGTTCAGCATGCATTTTTATTCTTTAGAAAATGCTGCTCTGACTATATTATTTTTAATCCAAACATTTTATGTAAGGCTGACTTTAATTTTCACATTCTGGGGTGAGCAGATGACCCTGGCCTGATCAACCAGACCATTCGATTCCTCTGAAGGAGTGATAGCTTCATGGATGGTTACACAATCTAAACAAGAATAATGGTTCAGATTCCTGGATCTTTTGCAAAACTCTGGAAAGAAGGACACTTTTTCCTTCATAATTGTTCAACTATGAGAATATGAATCTGGACCCAGCCATCAGTGAATAGCACAGGAAGGGGGAACACTATGACAATGAAGTCAACACAGAGGAAACCCATCTAAAACAGAGATCATATACATAGAAAGACAGGTTATATCATCACTTAAGCCTTCGGATCTGGATGTAGCCAGTCTTGAACCTAAATACCCCTTGACTTTAGTTTCTTTAAGCATTGTGTATTTTTCTATTCTGTTCCGTCTCCCAGGTTTAAACTAGTGGATTTGTCATTTGCAATTAGGAAATTCCCAAGTAGTACTTGTCATACTTATTTAGACATTCAGAAAAGTTGTAACATGTATTTTTATTTCATTTTTTATAACAACCCATGGGTTGGTACATGTGTGGACAATCTCATTAAATTTTGTGATTCCTGTAGAGCCCAGCAATGTAGTCCAATGACAAGAGTTGCTTAACGAATGTTTGCAGAATTAAGTTGAGGCAGAATACCAGACATAATTGACTACTATTATGTGATAGTACTCATTAATTTAATCCAAACAAGCTAAAACTCATACAACGAAATGCCTGTTGTCTTCACATTTTTTTCCGATAAATGGTGCTTCCGTTATTCAGTTCATTTTGAGAATAGCTGTTCAAAATGGTCTTCAGAGTCAGGGCCGTTTTGGCTTTATAGTTTATACTGATGAATTTTACTCTATGAAACATGGTATAATTTTTGCAAATAGCCAAAATACAGTCAAAGTGAGGTCTGCTAATTAATGAAAGAGTTTAGAGGTTATGGGATGGTAGTTGTGAAAGTGAAGGAGAATAACTGTTAAAGTGCCTACCGTGCAGTAAGTTTTTTGTCAAACACTACATGCATATCTACTGTTACTAGTCAAGTACATGCTTTGGTTCAGTCATGGCAATAAATTTTTTACATGAATTTCTGTATTTAATTCTTATATGAAATTAGATGAAAGGCATTATTATTCCAATTTATATCTGATAAATTAATAAATTGCCTGAGGCATATAAATAAATAAGACACGTCAAATAGGAATCAAATGGCTAAGCATACATCAAGGTTTATTAGAGAAGACGTCCAAGCAGAGTCAGCAGAATGTACCCATTCATTCAGCTCACAGCGAAACTGAACTTGCTGCTACATACATCCTTATTTCCTGTACAGAAAACAGTGTAATTTCTACCCTTGGATACCCAGTGCTCCTAGGTCTCTTACATCCAATAAAGAGAGGTGCTTGAGTGTAACTTGATGTACTATGGACTGTTCTCCCAGAGAGGTAATTCACTCTGGTGCCACCTGGATATTTACTGAGAGTATGGAAGGAGTGGGAGACATCTGGCTAACACTATGGCAATAGAAGCTTTCAGTTTATAAGAAATAACCTTTTGGGGGACATGGAGTATTCAAAGCCAGATGTCAATAATTTAGGGAGTTTCTCTACTAGCATAGTATAGGCTAGTGACTTTGTAGCCCTTTGGCTCATCCAGCTCCTTCCTACTGAGTCAACACATGGCTGGACAACATACTGAGTGAGTGCCAGGATCATTCAGCAAATAAATGAGTTGACCTTTTCTCAGTTAGTATATAGCTTCTAAGGTGACTACATGATTTGAAGAAATGTGTTTGGCTTTTGGCTCATTCTTTCACAGTCTTACTTCTATTACTTCACTATATATAGAAGATCATTAGGTGTGCCCCACAAAGGTAACAGATTTAGCTTTATTTTTTAAAATGGTCTACAGATGATTGCTTTGAGCACATGCTATCTTGGACTCTCCAATTCATGACTGCTCCAAAGAAAGCCTCTCACGAATTTCAACAGAGAAAATGAGTAAGTACCTCATTCCTACCTAGAGCATCCACAGTGATAATCAGTAGCCAGAAGATCTCAGGGCAACAAAAAGACACAAAGTTCTCTAATAGCATCATATTCTCTTCATTGACTTCTCTGAAACTAATCTGGAGACTGGAATAGATACAATGAGTCAGGTTTCCTGATGGATGCACACGCTGTCCTCTGCAAAAAGAGCTTGATGTTGCTGTGTAAAAGGACAACTAACACCGTGGAAGGAAGCTTTTGTTTCACCTGCTTCTTTGCTACCACTCAATGAAACAAATTTCCCAGTGGTGACTATCAAGTGGAGAACTGTCACATTCTGTAACACTGTGTGTCTGCCTGTCAAAGAAGTGGCTTGAAATATTCTTTGCTTGCAGCATGTAGAAGACAGCTGTGCTATGGTGCTGTGAAGATGAGGACGAGCCAAGCTGCTCCTGGATTTTAATGCTGACAACAGGGACACTGTGAAGGGAGGGGTCTAGAAGCAGGTAGTTGGGAAATGAAGGGATGTCAGAAGTAATGTGCCGACAGGCACAACTACTCTTGACCTTTGACAAGGTGTTTAATCTTTTTCTACTTAATTTCTTCATTTGTGAACTTGGCATATAACACTAGTATCATAGAATTATTAGGAGGGTTAATGATTTTAATAAGTATTTTTAAAGTCACTTTATGTGCATTCACTATGAGCAATCAGCATATGTTAGCTTTGATGATGGTGATGATGGCGATGATGGTGGAAATTAAGATTAAGTGCAAACATGAGAGGGGATGGGTATTTTGACAGCAAGTTATCTAACAGATGTTGATAATATTCCTCTTTAGTTCTTCTTTAAAATGTAATAACCACAACAATACTATTACATTCACTTTTCTCTCTGTGGAGCAGTCCATCATGCATTATTTAACAAAAGAAAATATGACTTCCATTTTTCACAAATTTTGTTAGTGCTGGAGTCAGAACGTTGGTATCAGACCAGGTGAGCGTGAGAGCTATTTGCAGAGGTCCCAAGACAATGAGAAACAGGGACTTACAATTTCATTGTGGGTTGTGGGCTTGGAGTGAGATGGAGTATTTTCTGGGGAAGAAAAGGTAGGGTGAAGTACCAAAACAGGTGTATACTTTGGAGCCTGAAAAATCCAGGGACCCTTGAGAAGACAGTTAGCTGGCTAATTCCTCCTCATCCTTGAAACCTCTACTGCTGACATGTCATTTCTTTCTGATCCTTCAGACCAGCTTTGGCCATCTTGTCTGGTCCACAGCAGCCCATGCTTCAACTTGTAGCATTTCCTTATGTTTCTTTGGTCTCCCCAATTGATTCTCAATTCTAAGAAAACACATGTTTTTATTTTGATTTTTATTGTATTTTTCCATTACCATTTAGCCCCTGGTAACCCTGTTGTTCATGTTCATGACTCCTTTTTCCTTTTTGTTGAATCCTTCCACTCCCTAACCTTTCCCTGCCCTTAGCTGTCACCCTGCTTTCTATGAGTCTGTCTCTATTTTGCTTATTAGTTCAGTTTGTTCATTATATTCCATGTATGATTGAAGTCATATGGTGTTTGTCTTTCTCAGACTGGCTTATTTCACTTAGCAGAATGTTCTCCATTTCCATCCATACCATCATACAGGGTAAATTTTTCCTTTTTTTATGGCTGAGTAGTATTTCATTGTGTTAGTGTCCCATAGTTGTTTTATCCACTTATTTACTGATGGGCATTTGGGCCACTTCCATATCTTGGCAATTGTAAAAATGTTGCAATGAATATAGGAATACTTATATTCTTTCTACTTAGGTTTTGGGTTCCTTTGGCTTTATTCCCAGAAGCAGGATCTCTGAGTCAAAAGGCAGATCCATTTTTAATTCTTGAAGTATTTCCATACTTCTTTCCACAGTGACTACACCAATTTGCATTCCCACCAACAGTGCAAAAAGGTTCCCTTTTCTCCACATCCTTACTAGCACTTGTTGCTTGTTGATTTATTAATGATAGCCATTCTGACATGCGTGAGGTGATATCTCATTGTGATTTTAATTGGCATTTCTCTCATGGTTATTGACATTGAGAATCTTTTCATATGTCTGTTGGCCACCTGTATGTTCTCTTTGGAGAAGTGTCTATTCAGGTCCTTTTCCCACTTTTTAATTGGACATTTACACAATGGAATGCTACTCAGCCATTAAAAAAGAAGAAATTTAGCCTTTGCAACAGTATGAATGGACCTGGAGAGCATTCTGCTAAGTGAAATAAGCCAGTCAGAGAAAGACAAAGACCAATAGCAGATAGATGCTTCTTGACTTATAATGGGGTTAAGTTTTGATAAACCCCTCATAATTTGAAAATATTGTAAGTTGAAATTCATTTGATACTACCTTGTAGACTGTGCTTGTTTACCCTCAGGATCATGTGGCTGACTGGGAACTGCCGTTACCTGCCACTGCCCAGTACCACCAGAGGGTATCATACTGCATATCACTCACCCAGGAAAAAATAACAATTCAAAATTCGAAGTACAGTTTGTACTGAGTGCATATCACTTTTGTACCATTGTAAAACTGAAAAGCTGTAAGTCAGGCCAGCATAAGTAGGTACCATCTGCATGTGGTATAAACACAACATCCGCTTAACAAAATTTTCCATTTTAATCTCTGTCTTTGTAGTGTTCCTGGTGAACCAAGTTTCTTTTTTCCCCTACACTCCTCATAGGCCATGAGAAGTCTGTGTGTTGTCTGGGACAATTCATTTGTTCTTTCACCATATGAATACCCCTTCAACAACACAGAAGTCCTTTTAATTCATTGGAGAGACACCACCTATTACTATACACACATGCTCCTTGGGGAACTTTTCTCATCCTGGTTCATCTACAGATAAAAGTCCTGGCTTCTTTCTATTCTTAGTGTCGTGTCTCTAAGGTTGACTTGGCTAAGACTATATATGTTATTATTATCTTTGCCCCTGTGCATGTAAATGTTGTGTGACATCTTCTGTCTATGTCAGCTGGATGATATAAGAGTTATTTTAATATTTGACTAGGTTGAAAGTCAGAATACTGTTAGTAATTTTGTGACTTTGAGCAAGCCTCTTATCTTCTATGATGGTCTGTTTTATTTGTCAACTTGGCAATAATCCCCAGTAATTCAATCAACCTTTAATCTAGGTATTGCTGAGGAAGTGTTACAGATGTGATTAAGATTCATAATCGCTGACTTTTAGTAAAAGAGTGTATCTCAGATAATCTCACTAGACCTAATTCCATCATTTAAAAGACCTTAAAGGTCGAACTGAGATTTTCTGGAAGAAGATATTCTGCCTGTGGCCTGAAACCTTAGCTGAAACCTGAATTCCACCCTATACTCTGATGGCCTACATCGTATTTGTTTTCTAGGGTTGCTATAAAAAATTATTGCAAATTCACTGGCTTAAAACGACAGAAGTTTTTTTTTTCTCTTACAATTCTGGGGGCCAGAATCTGAAATAAAGACTTCAGTAGGGATGTGCTCTCTCCAAGGCTGAGGAGAGAGAGCTCCATCAACTTTTCTAGCTTCAGATGACTCTGGATATTTCTTGATTTGGGGCTGCATAACTCTAATTTCTGCCTCCATCTTTGATTGGCTTTCTCTTTTCCCTATATGTCTCTCCTATTTGTGATTCTTTTTTTTTTAAGATTTTATTTATTCATTTAGAGAGAGTGGAAGGGAGGGAGAAAGAAAGGGTGAGAAACATCAATGTGTGATTGCCTCTCACATGGCTCCCCACTGGGGACCTGGCCGGCAACCCAGGCATGTGCCCTCACTGGGAATCGAACTGGCGACCCTTTGGTTTGCAGCTCGAGCTCAAGCCACACCAGCCAGGGCCCTATTTGTGATTCTTATGCAGACATTTGTCATTGGATTTAGGTTGTACTTGGATAATCCAGCAAAAGTTCATTTTCAGATTTTTAAATTGACTATATCTATAAAGCCTTTCCAAATAAGGTATCGTTCACAGGTGCTGGTGCTTAAGGCTTCATCGTCTTTTGGGGGCACACAATTCAACCTGCAACATCTCTTAATATGCATGTCTTATTGGTCCTGTTTTCCTGGGTGAACCCTGACCAACACATGCTCTGTGGATCTTGTTTCTTCATCTGTATAATGATGGAATCGATGGAAAAAAAGGTCACCTTCAAGGTCCATCTTAAATAAATAATTTTAAAAATGCCTTGTCATTAAAGACAGCACAGGTTTCTCAATTCTTTAATCATTGCTTAGCAGCATCCTATATCAAGCATAGAATGGCAGATCATTAGTGACAGTGAGGATATACATTTTATTTCCTTTAATAATTTGTAAAGCAGAGTCCCTTGGCACATGACGCTATAGCAATGGTCACAATCTAGTTTCTAGAGCTTATAGAATGTGAATTTCCCATTTACCTTGTTTGTTTTTCTACCCAAATCATGCAGAGAAAGTGTAAATAGATGATAAGTTTTCCTTGTCACTGCAGTCAAGCATTAGCATTCTCCCTAGGGAGAGAAATTTGACAAAGATCAGAACTTATTTAGAAAATTCTCCTTCTCAACACTTTCATAAGAATATAACAAATTAGTCAAATTCCCTCCCTCCTGATGTGACTAAATATTCCTGGTGGATTCCAGTCCCTTTTTTATTAAAAGTATATTGAAGAGGTAAGCATATTTTCTGTGGTCTCATAAAGGCATCTAGCAATAAATTACTTGAGCTAAAATGGAAAATACTCAGAAAAATCAATTTTTGATGCAAGAAAAGAATAATTTTGCAACTTGGTGAAAGAATATGACTTTCAAATGTTTGAAATTATAGTGGAAAATTGACCCTAAGGGGGAAAACCAGGTTCCTGCTAGTAAACTATAGAGTGATGCCCCATCTATACGGTCACATCAATATTCTCGCAGGGGACAATGCATTTTCTTTCCAGTTAATGTGTTTCCTTCTCCTCACCCACCCATAAAATGAATATTTCCAGATGCACATTAAATCATTCCCTGGTTGAAATATGCCTTGCTAAGAATATCAATATTTTAAATGGAAGATATATGGAAAAATGGCAGGATTACATTTTTTGTGATGCTAAATAGATATCATTTATATTTATATATTTATCATATGCATACACATACATATATGTGTGTTTGGGGGTATTGTGTTTTAAAATAAAAATTATGTTAAATTATTAGCTAAGGGTGAAGAACATAAAATAATCCTTAGTCAAAAGAAATGTAGAAGAACCCAGTCCAATAGATCTCGAGTTTGCAAAGCATTTTATAGAGGGTCAACAGGTAACAGAGAAAACTCAAAGCATTTCTTCATGTCATTAAGATGAACTGAAAGAATGTAAGTTAGAAGAAAATATTGAGCACAATCATATCTGAGGAAAAAGAAGATTTTATAAATTTCTCTCACATGCCAACATATATTTAAACCTTCCTATAAGGCTTATATTAATGAAGAGATAGAAGTGGTTGGTAAACTGCACATGAAAACACAGGTCTAAGAATGTTACTGTCACATTACTTGTGAATAAATAAGCATTTCAAGAAGAGAAAGTAGACAGATTTTAGAATTGTGCAGGACCACGTGCTAATCTTCACTGATCCCAGACAATGTCCATGCAGATCAGCTGACCTCCCCTGTGTCAGAGCACATGTCTTTCCAGGGATCCCTGCTTTGCTATGGGAATCAGGGTGGGGCAGACCACACCCGCCATGGGGGCAGGTGGTGCTTTGATGGTGTGTCTGTATTGTCCTCATCTACTAAATAGAGCAAAATACATAATGAAACAATGATGTTTGTTTCTTAAATGATGAGCAATCTTTACAAAAAAATCCACAAAGTACTTGAATACTTTAAAACAAAAACTCTTCTCTCCCACATATACTTGACAGTGCTTTTGAGCTTCTCAATAAACTTTTGTGTTCAAGAGCCAAGGAAAAGTAAACCAACTATGATGTGTATTACCATCAGTTTCAACTGGCAAAATTAAACTTGATGATGTTTGCTTTTATGTAGCTAATTGCTGACAAAAGATAGTTTATTTAGGAAACGGGAAGGTTCTTACTTGGTTTTATGCTTCAGTATCTCTGTTTCTCTGTTTGAAATTCTTCCTTTCTCTTTCTCTCATTGTTGCTCAAGGAATATATTCTGAAACTCTCCATGTGGAGAGGGGTATTTAAAAACTTGGGCTGACCAGTTTTTATCTGGTTCTACTTTAAAAAGTGACTCTGTTTAAATAGAAAATAAACAAAACTATCCATTTCTACCTGCAGTGTAAATTGAGTTTGTATAAAGGAGACCGACGTGAAAGAGGGCTTTGAATGTTCTTCCACAATCATTTTGGAATCGCTGACATTTAATTTTGTATAGTAATTCCATACAAAAGCCACACTAAAGCACACTAGGAAAAATTAGTATGTGTAGAGTGTGTGTCTCTTCAGGGTGAAGATAACCAGTCACAAGGTTGTTTTATAGAAGTCAGATGATAGGATAGAATGTGCTTGTGTGTGTGTGTGCGTGTGTGTGTACACATGTAGGCACTAAAATGGGAGGCAATGGAAAGGGTGGACAAAGACAAAGAAGGCAAAGCATGTGAGGTATACCTTGCCCCAAAGGCCTAGCAGGCAGGTAGAAATTACAATACAGAATTTACTTTGTTGCAAATGAAGCTAGATGGATTGTGCAACTGGGTCTACAAAGCAGATGCTTCCCCACCCAGCCAACCAGAGTATCACAGCCTGTTCACTTAGTGGTACAGGAATAATCCTTAATTTTTACTACAAGTTTAAATGTTATGAATTTAAAGCATTTGTTGTTATTGTTCCTAATTGGCTGAAAATTAGCAAACAGACAAGAGGGGGCAGGCCAGAAAGTGGCGACAGGCAGCACAATGACCACCGCGGATCCTTAGACGGGTCCTGCTTGATGTTTGTTTTGTTTTCCTCAGCTGAGGCATGCAAATCCTATCTCATATTGTGGTGAGTGTTAAAAGGATCATTTATATTAAAAGTTAAAAAAGGTCTCTCACACAGTGATCGATAAATATGTATTCACAGGTTATACTCACTTATAAACAACCAGGAGTTTATGGCGAGTGTCTGATTCACTATGTTCTGAATATAGTTTGTTCTACGAATTTGTGTTAATTTGATGGTTAAGTAATTGCAATTATTGATGCATTTCTTGATAGCTAGTGAGGCTGAACCAGAAATAGTCTGAAGACAAGATGTATGTTTATACATTTTATATCTCTAGTGCCCGGCACAGTGTTTGGTCCACAGTAGGCACTAAATAATTGTCAAATGAGTGAATTGTTGAAACCTGAAGATGTGTGGAAAGAACTACTCTTTGTTTATCAGGCCTGAAAAGGTAAGAGGCAACATGGCAGGCAGTCTGGCCACTGTTATCTGGTTTCCAGAATCATAATGTTTGAGTTTGGTGGATACTATGGGCTAAATTCTGTCCCCTCAAATTCATATGCTAAAGCCCAAAATATGGTTATATTTGGAGATAGAGCTTTTAGCAGGGAATTAAGGTTAAATGAAATCCTAACAATGGGATCCCAATTTAATAGGATTGGTGGCCTTATAAGAAGAAAAAGATTCCCTCTCGCTCTCTTTCTCCTCTTCCCCCTGCATTATAGAAAGACCATAAAAGGATGTAATGAGAAGGCAGGAAGCTGCAATTCAAGAAGAAATTTCCCACCAGGAACAAAATCAGCCAACACCTTGATCTTGAACTTACCAGCCTTCAGAAATATGAGAAAATAAACTTCTGTGTATGGTCTCTTATGGCAATCCAAGCTGAATCATACAATATGTGCTTGGAAGCCAGATCAAACTTCGAGTGGTGTCTTAGCGTCTGCATTTACTTGTAGCGAGGTTTCTACCCTAGAACCCTAGATATGGTCCCAGTATTACCACTTCCTGGCTGTGGGACATTGAGCAACTAAGTTCATGTCTCTGGCTTTCATTTTCTTCTTTAGAAAATGGGAGATTAGTTTAAGTATCTTTCTAAGAAAAATAAGTGTATGGAATCTAAGTGTAATACAAGAGAAACTTAGTGTTAATAAAATAGTTAAAACATTCTGATTTAGTGTCTAAAGATGTATTGTGTACGATGCAATCTTAAATCTCAATAATATACATAAAGAATTTTGGCACTTGTGTATTTAATAGTGATTAGTGTATAGCATCCATTTTAAAAGTATTTAAATCACAAATTATTAGTAACACCCAAACGATAGTCTGGAAATGGCCTCACATAATTTTAATGAGTAATCATTTCCAGAATAAAGTTTTTATGTTTCCTTCATTATATAGATTCCTTAGTTAAAATTTTATTAAAACTGCTTTTTAAAATGTATTTAGAGGATTGCACATTTTCTCATTGGCCTCTTGACTGCTTCAAACACTGTCGAATGGACCATGGTCTTAGACAATAAAAACTTAAATCTGCCTGAGTAAGACTAGCCCCTTCTCTCTCAAGGCAAGACAGATTTTTCTTGTGTGTTTGTTGGTTTTAAATAGTGGATGATAGAGTTCTCTTGTTAAGATTTGGTGGGTAGCCAGAAAAGCAACTTTGCTCTAACAGAAATAATGTGTTCTCCTAATTAAATAATGATCCACACACATAAAAACCAGACAGCATATTGTCATAAAGAATGATATCGACTCTACCACCTACAAGGAACTTCCTTTTACATGATTGGTGGTCAGACCAGATGCTTTTTTGAGGCCTGTCACTTCATGTCCGTAATGGAGTAGAGCTACCACAATGTTTAAATCACCAAGTCACCAATGGTGAATGTTAGAAGAAAAATAAAATCTGGCTTTACAAACCTGACAGACTTTTTAGTACTGAAACTCTTTAAAGTTTTCAGGCCCTGAAAGAGTGATACAGAATGATATAATTTTATCTCACAATTGTGAATAGATTTCTCACTGCATATCACAATAGTTTTTTATATCCATTGAATGTATACCAATCAATGCATTTTACTGTATTCACAGATGTGTACAAACATTGACATAGTCAGTTTGGGGATATCTTTATCACCTCAAAAAGAAATGCTTTGTCACTTAGCTCTCACCACCCAGATTCCTATTCTCTGCTTCTTCCCATCTTTCACAACCACTAACCTACTGTCCATCTGTTTAGATTTGCCTATTGTAGACATTTCATACAAATGGAATCATATAACATTTGTTCTTTTGTGACCAGCTTCCTTCACTTACATTATATTCTGGGTTATCATCTAATGACCAGAATCTATAATATGGCATTAAACATTGGCTAGGCCTCACACTTACTGTGTCACTTTGAATAAAAAAAGCTCCTGTATGTAGTGTAGATACAGTGCATCAGAATCCCCCGAGGTGGAGGTAATAGCCATGAACCTCTTAAGGTTGAAAAGATGCAGAATTCTATCCTCAGGGTGACAGTTGAACTTCTTGAGCATAAACTAGGCAAAGTCTTAAGGGAAGTTCAGATAGTCTCTTCATCCACTATTCTTTGCCAAAATCTCCTAAACTCTGCAATACTTATGTGGAATGTAGTTCATTAAGAGCCTTTGGCTTGATGATCATGAACTAGTTTACTACATTATCAAAATTGATCAGTAAAGCACAAGGATTGCAGCTGATTGGGAAGTTAAGTGCTCTTGGGAGCAACCAGCTCGAATTTGGTGTGGCACAGATACCAGAAAATCGACAGAGACAGTGAGAACGGTAGAGATTTCAAGAAGCTGAAAACCTTTGAACAGGGGATTTGGATTATCCCCAAAGCAGACCTAATTTTGTTATTTTGCCTTGGGCTGGCCAAGCTCCCTGCTTAGTTTGGAGGAGGCGAATGCAACAGTTTTAATTCCCCTAAGGCAAAAATGGAAAGGCTAAAATTTAGTGATGGAGAACGAGGTCAGGTGGTATCAGTGTATAGATTTTGGGTTTTGACAGATTGTTGCCGAGCTGAGGCTGTTTTTCTCAATTGCAGAAAGGATGGGTTAAAAGGTGGGAAGTTCTATCAATTAGCTAAATTTGTGCAAACTAATTTGCTTGATTGTTACTTTTTTCCTCTGGGTTGATCTGTTATTGTAGTGTTATATAGGCATAGGTTGAATTACCCGTCAATTTAAGACAATTGTGTTCAGCAATTAGTGCAATGAAAAAAAATTAATGAACTTGTCATTCGGTGATGGGAAGTACAAAAGCTCTCCAATTAAACATAACTATAAAGTACACCCCCACTCATTGCCATTTCATAGCCCTCCAGAACTTGCTGGCCTCAACGATTGACAAATACTCAGAGAGGGCAGATTTTTCCATTTTGAGGAAAACTTTTTTCTATTAGCTCTGAATTAGCTACCTACCCTCTGCTTTTTAAATTGCATTTCACTAGACCCTCTCTTTGTGAAAGCCTCTAGTAAGCAATTCCAGGAAATACTAATCAGAAGCACTTTTATGCCACATTTGGTATTTTCTGGTTGTTTATCTGAGTAGTCAATCTCAAAATCACATCATTTGAAAAACAGCGATCTTGCTTTTCTGATGTTTATCATGACCTTCATCTTGTTCCTAATGAAGGATTATATTTTGGTATTACATTGAAAATAAAAGTAAGATGTATGGGTAAGCTGTTCATCCAAGGCAGATCCGTATGTGTTCAGGGCAGCCAGGTTCTTCAAGTTTTGCCTGGTGTACTTGTGCTGGAGACGCATCTGAGGAGAGGAACACTTGGAACTTATCCACTGCCGATTGATGTTCTGTCATTTGAAAGTTATGTGAAATCAGAAAAAATTAAAAAATGAAAAACAACTTATATGTCTCAAACTAAACTTTTCAGTACAGGCATTTATGACAAGTACA
Organism: Phyllostomus discolor; assembly: GCF_004126475.2. Classification (NCBI taxonomy): domain Eukaryota; kingdom Metazoa; phylum Chordata; class Mammalia; order Chiroptera; family Phyllostomidae; genus Phyllostomus; species Phyllostomus discolor. The sequence goes on from NC_040907.2 coordinate 137,239,819, forward strand.
ATTGCATTTCAGGGGAAAATGTCATAAATATTCCATGAGGTAAAATGGTCTCTTGAGGCTTAGCTCAGAGGTACAGTTTTGGCTGTATATATTTATTCATAAGAAAGAAGATTCAGGATTCCCACTATTCTCATTGGAAAGTGAATGCCACTCAAATGTTCACTTGGTGACAGAGGAATCAAAAATGTGCTGATTTGAAAGACTGCCCTCCTTTAATTTGAATGGGCTCAGCTCTGTGCTTGTTGGTGGAACATAACCAAAAGTAAATCATCACACGGTCAGCAGTCATTGGTTAATGAAGTAGCAAGCACAGAAATTGTATATATATGTGTGTATATATATATATATATATATATATACACACATAGTATAAATCAAACCTTTACATTATTTTAAAAAAATCAGATTTCTATTTTTCCTGACTTTTACTGACTACTCATTAGTAACTAAGATAATATGGAGATTGCATAATAATTAATTGGATAAAGAGTTTTGCTTTGCTTTGAAAATTCACAGTCAGACTCCTCTGATAATTGAAAGGTGCTTTCAAAGATTAACTAACTGAAATGCTACATTTGATTTAAAAAAAAGTTGAAGTATTTGCATATTGCCTGTATGGTTCCTCCTGATAAGTGTGAACAGTCTTTATCTGGTTTACCAATTCATTAATTTGCCTACTTAGAAATAAAAATGCCAGTGGAATATCCTGAATGCTATATGAATGCCCTGCTTATTATCCAGGTAATTGCACTGGTTGTTTATCTTTTCTGAGCTGTACGGGTCAGGCCAAAAGACATTTCGAAAAGAGGAAATCACTGACTTTTGAATAGGAGCTAGAAAAGTTAATGACACATGATAAATAGATCATCCTCTCTTCAGTTTTCATTAAATCACAAGATAAGTATGTTCTGAAAATTGAAAATTAATCTGTGACTCATTTTTGAAATGTATGTTTCTTATTGTTTTAATTATTTTGTTTCATAATTACATTTAGCATTTGTAGATTGGCATTCCCTGTGTCAAAATCCTCCTGTGATGTAATCTGTTCAATTCAGTCAATTTTTTTTAAATTACTACTCATTCCAAATACTTAAAAGGTCAGGCATTTCTTATAAAATTTTATATCCCTGACTTCTCTGAAAAATTGGAAGATTTGGGAAGCTGACCTTGTTCGTCTGCATAAAAACGATTGACTGAAGCTGAGTAGCAGCTGCCAGGTTTGGATAGGGCATGAGTTCCCTAGTCTCTAATTCATTTCTTCCACTCACCTTCACAAGGCCCCTTGAACTCAGATTGGAAATCATTTCCATTTACTTTTCTATAGCCAAAGAGAAACTAAAAAGGGTATCTATGGACATGATATTTAACTCCTTTGAAGAAATCCAGATCCAAGGTAGTGATCCAATCCATAGTGAACTACTTTTTGAGGTTGGTGAGAGTGAACTCAGAAACACATCAGCGAAGTCCTGGCCCCATCTTTAAGGGGTGACTGACTTAATCCCTCTCCCTGCCCTTAAGCATTTAGAGAGGTACAGTTAGTCCCTCAAGGCCTTGTGAATGCCTCTGATGTTTTCCCTGATGTCTCCCTGAGGCTAAACTTAAGTGTGAATTCATTTTTTATTTTTTGACTTGAATTTTGTTCAACTATGTTTTATTTTAAGAAATGTAGTGTGCAACTTAAGATATAGAATCAGATTGATTAGAGTTCAGTAGCCTAGATGTACTGGAATTTACCTCTGCTTACCCTGTAAGTGATGCTTAATCTCTTTGGACCTCAGTGTTTTCTCTGTGAAGTAACAGTGTCTGTAATAAGGGTACAGAGAAGGCCACAACACAGTTTGAATTTGGCACAGAGTAAAAACTCAGTCAATACTAGAGTTTTGTATTCTTTACTCCAACATCCCACCTCCAAACCAACTTGCCAAATTAAAGTAGGCTATTTGCACCAGAAAGTAGTAAAATATAAATATTGATCAAAACTAAAATGGTATAAAGGACTTCTTGATGACTTACTACATGTTAGCCACTTTTTGTGTATTACTCTATTAAATACTAATAGTAACACTATGTCATTATTAGTCAGAGTTCTCCAGAGAAACAAAACCAACAGGGTCTCTGTCTCTATCTCTCTCTCTGTCTCTGTCTCTATCTCTATATCTATCTGTCTCTCTCCTCTCTATATCTATCTATATATCATCTATCTATCTTTATCTATTATCTATCTATCAGGTTTACCAAAACATTAATTTGGCTACTTAGAAATAGAAAGAGAGAGAGAAGAAAGAGAGGGATTGGGAGTTTTCTTTTAAGGGATTGGCTCACGGGATTGTGGTGGAGGCTTGGCAAGCCCAAAATCTGCAGGGTAAAATGGTAGACTGGAGACCCAAGGGAGAGTTGCAGTTGAGTTCAAAAGTAGTCTGGAAGAATCCCCTGATCTTTCTGGGAGGTCAGTCTTTTTTAGTTCAGGCCTTCAACTGATTCAGTGAGGCCCACCCACCTTATTTAGTAATCTGCTTTGCTTGAAGTCTACTGTTTTAAATGTTAATCTCATCTAAAAAACATGTTCACAGAAAAATCTTAAATAATGTTTGATCAACTATCTGGGTACTATGGCTTAGCCCAGTTGAGACATAAAGTTAATCTTTAATCACTGTGAGGTATGTGGTTTAATTATTTCAACATTAAAGTAGGGAAATTAAAACTGAGAAAGTTAAATTTGCTAGTTCAGAAAGCTGATGGAAAAATGTAAAATATATGATTTCAACTTAGATCTGCCTTTTTACATAACATATCATGATATGTGAACTATGTATTATAAATAACCATTTTATGATATGTTATTTCTGATGTGATAAATAAAACTTTAATTTGCATGTATGACTCCCTTTTTTAAAACAATACCAATTTCCTTACAAAAATTAAAGTCATAATATAAAGAATCTTCTATCCTTTTGTTAGTGTGAAAAAATTAAAATCTTGAAATAAGTACAAAACCAACACCCTTTTTCCCTTTATTTTTAGTTGACATGGCCTGAGATAGCAGTGGCTAGTTGGATATCTGATTCTTCACTAGCTGTAGCCTGAGCTGTCATCCTGTGTATTAAAGTTACTCCTTTAGCACCATCAAACACCTCTCAAACTGGATTCACTCTATTCTAACATTCCTTCTACCTTATTTTTTCCTGGAGGATAAACAGGGTACATAAGACATATAGCACCAATTACTACTGCTGCAAAAGCCTCCTCTCAGTACCAGTTTTCTAACAGAGTGGTGTTTCTCCAACACAAGCATTCATCTCATAATACGATGACCATTTTAATCTTGAATATGTTATTGCTATGAACTATATATCAGAAAAGAAATTTTTCTGGGAGATGAATCAGCTTTGTTGAGGTTTGGTCCAATCTATGCCAGTTTTCCAGAATAGGACCTGTGAACTTAAACTCATGTAGTATTGATCTCTCATCATCATTTTACTTGCAAAAAATCACTCTCATATCCTGGAAGGGGGAATACATGTCTAACACAATTTTTCCTCTATTTATAAGTGACTGGTAAAATGTACCGTATTATAAAGAATTTATAAAGTTCACTATAGGGGCTCTGACAATCATAGAACTTTCTGATGACTCTGTCTTTCTTTTACTACTCTTACTGTACATAAAACCTCCATTTTTCTTCTTTCCCTGGACATCCCTGGCACTGCAATGTTGAATTAAGTGGGGACAGTGTTTGGGGATAACACATTTTCTTGTAGTAAAGTGATCTACATTTGTAGTCGGCATCACTCTAGAATAAACTTATAGCCACAACTGAATTTTTGTCTCAGTAGGATTTGAAGTCTTTCTTAATACTGACTTCTTCTCTAGAATTATTTATATCTCTTTTATTTATTCCAGTAAACGAACCTGTCAACTAACTTATTATAGTAAATAATGCACTTTGTTTGCTCATTTCTTCCAATCTGGACATTGTTCTTGGTACTTTTCTGGATTTCTCAAGTCTAATAATCTGATACATGAGGTCATACTTGTCTACTCTGAGTTTAAAAAGAATTAGAAGTGTTTCCAAATGGTAGAAAACTCCAGCATTGTTCTCATTTAGTTTACTTTTAGGGAGAAAGTATATTTGAAGACAGACCATGGCCATATCTCCTCTTTAACTTAATCACTGAAAAAATTCCACTGACTGAAACTGTTGTCCAGTAATCCAAAAGATGTATAGCAACTTTCCTCAATTTTTGCAGTACAGTAGCAGTTAAGGGAGGGAAACAGAAGCCATGGGCTTTCTAATTCTTCCACTGGATAATACAGTCATTGAGTCCATAAATCCCTGCCAGGCCGATGCTTTTCCCTTGGGAAAGTCCTTGGATTTTTCTTCTTCCATGGGAGAACTCAGTCCGGTTCATTACTTACTACCATAATGTACTTTATTTACTCAATTTTGAGCATGTTTATGCCCACCTTTCAGAAAATTATCTCCTTATTTTCTAAAAGTAAGTGGAATTTTAAGTGGATCTCTTTGGTTCACAAAATGCAGAGAAATCTTTTGTAGGCAAGGTAGTGAAGGTTTAAGTGTATATGGACTTGATTAAAATTCTGACTTGACAAGTTACAAGTTGTGGTGCCCATAAGATATATCTCTCGAGTCTCCTTCAGGAGGACCAGCTGAGGTCATGCTACCCCAACACTGATTCTAGTCAATGGTTGAGCATGAAAAGGACACAGGTCCTGCCCATTCCTGCCTGATGAGGGGCCCTTCTCATGGATGGTTTTGGCTCAGTGGCACCACATCAACCTGGTGAATACTTTTTCAGAACCACCATGCAGTCTGAGACTCTTCCAACTCAATCTTCATTTACTCTCTCCAAACCACCATCTCTGGTCTGGATGGCCACCACAGGGGTTGTAACTGTGTACTGGTTTGGAGGATCTCGCTGCCCAATTCTTATCCCTTTCCTTCATCTTTCAGAGACATTTCTATCCAATACATCTCCTGAACATCTAAATTTCATCCTGGCATATGCTTTTCAAGGACCTAAACTGATACACTAGCTATATAAACTTCTTCAAGCTAATTACCTTTCATTCTTCAGTGTAGAAATGATGCTTATAATATAGATAACCTATTTAAATTTTTAAAATATTAAATGTAAAAATAAATGTAATAATATGAAAACAAAGTGAATAGAAGTTATCCCTTTTACAGCTACCAACCTCACTGCCTTCTTTTTGCCTCCTTGTCTTTTCTTTTTTCTCCTATTCTTCTTCCTCTCCTACTTCTTCTCCTTTCTTTTCTTTGTCATCATCATCTGTGGAGAATACCCAAGTAGTGGTAAATAGTAGACTCTAATACAGTATAGTGAAGAAAGGAGGATGCTTGAGAAACAGAAGGAGTTAGGTTTAGTGGTGAAAATAAACAAATAAATACCACTTACTGAACATTTACTATAGCCCAAATAATAGTGAGGTACATAAAAGGTATTATCACCTTTTAATTTTCATAAAAACATAATATAGGTATTGTTGTCTTCATTTTAGAAGGCAGAGACAAAAAGAGAAGTTAAACAAGTGCCTTATGATCATACATCTGTGAAATGATGGGACACAATTTTAATCCATAGCCCATGTTTTACTGAATTTAATGCTGCCATCATATATGTGTGTGTGTGTACACATACATATACATATATATGTGTATGTATATATACAAAGTCTGTCCATAAGGTATCTAGTCATGCCATATAAAAAATAGAGACATTTATTGAGGAAGGTATAGGACACAAGAAACATTGTACAAAGAACAATGACATCTCAGTCCCCTTCTAAGTAAGCACCTTAGGACCTCACATAGTTCTTCAAATCACCATAAGCTGCCCCATCATATTTTCCTGAATCTCATCAATGGTCTGAAATCTCTTCCCTTTTAAAGGTAATTTCAGTTTTGGCAAAAGCCAGAAGTACAGGGCACAAAATCTGAGCTGTAGGGGAGCTGAGTCACCTGGGAGATTTGGTGTTTTGCCAAAAACCTCTGCAGGAGACATGATGCTTGATTGGTCATGTTGTTGTGATGAAGCTGCCTATCACCAGTTAGTCACAGCTGCAGCATTCTGAATTACCTGAATAGTTTCTGCAGAGGAACATTCAGGCTTGACAAGAAATTTGATGCAGATTTTTTGCTGTACTTGCTTAGTCATTTTGAATGTGAGGACCCACAGTACACATGCTCACTTAGTGGCATCTACCATTCCCACTGACCATTTCAGTGAAGTCATCATTGTTCACACATGCACTTTCCAGTCATCTCTCTTTGGCTGCCAGGTGACATCAATGTCATGCAAACCGCTCTCATTAAAGTGAATTTTTAATGAGTGTTTCTGAAATTCCAGTGAAACTATTAGGATATTTGGATGGTAGGAACTAAATTGATTCCATCTTTCCTTCCTCGGTCCCTACCCGTTATTGTTACCTGTCACGGTCAGCTGTATGACTATGATACCAAATGACCTTTTGTCAGCCGTTATGGAAAACAGAAAATGTCTGTGAAAGGGACAAATTCAATCTACTTGATGTCAGAGTGTAGGAGCAGAAACACATCCAACCTAAAAAGCTTAATGTCTAGTAAAAAAATCAGTGGCCCCCAAATACATCTTTGCTTAGATGCTTCAGTTTCAGTTTGATCCAGGGAATAGTGCCAGGAAACAGCTTTGAAAAATAATAATGTTAGAGTGTGAAATATCTACTATTACTAATATTATGTTATGTTTCCCACACAGATAGTTTTACTTGCATATATTAGTGGCTTTAAAAGCTCCTTCAAAGTAGGAAGTCTTATACTGAAAGCTAGTCTTTTAATCACATAAAGGTAGAAGTTGTTCTTGTTTTCTGCTGGACCTTTCTGTATGGCCTTTGAGTCATTTACTAAGGATTCCTGGGATTTTACATAACATAATAGGAAAACCGTTGCCCTTAGTCATGATGTTACAGAAGCTATGGATTCTGACTGTATGATTTATGGACTAACCAGAGGGGAAACATGGAGTTGGACTTTCAGGCATTAAAGGAATTGGGGAGAGCTCTGGCAAGCAACAATTGGCCACATAGCTTCAGGGAATGAAGCTTGTTGTGTTAGGGAAAATTTTCCTTAGAGCCATTTCCTATGACACAGGCAGCAGGGTTTTATATAACTTGTATTTTATACATATATATAAGTCCCCAGTAAAAATAGATTGGTTTTGACCTTTAATAATTGAGGGAGGGTTCTAAATTATTTCAGCTTCCCAAGGTCTGACATACCTTCTCACTTGTTTTTTTCCTCTTTACCTCATTTAAAACTAGCATCCCTGATAAAATGTGACCTTGCTGGGACTTGGACTGGTGCTTATGGAAATTACTTCTCATCAAATAAGTAAGGACAGGGTAATAAAGGACCAGGAGTTGACCATCCATATCTACAGTGTCTTCTTTGCTTCTTCTTACACTGGTGTGACTATTTCATATCTTTCTCCCAATGTGATTATGAGCTCCTGGAGGATGGAAACCTCATCTCTATTTGTCCCTGCTTGTTTATCTATCACCTACTCCTCTACCCTCTAGTTTAGAATGTTAAGTTCCATCAAGAGGAAAAGAGCTTTGCCTTTTCATTTTTTTTTAATCTGCAGCACCTAGACATTGCCAGGTGCACAGTAGTATTAAATAACTAAAATTCAGCTGAGTAAATGCTAAAGATCTGGTTGGCTTTTTTGAATAATTTATGAATTGGATAGCATCTCACTGTGCAAGTAGAAAGGAGCTTCAAAGAGCTACAGAAAAGATTTTTAAAGGCAAAGAGTGGGTGGAACAAGGAAATCACAAACGAAAAGAAAAAAGGATTGTTTCTGGAAAGGCCATCTCATTTGGGGGGACAACAGGGTCTATTAGGTAGATTACCTCACAGATGCTGACCAGGAACTTCCACGTTGACCAGTGAAGACGACCTTCCCAGGAGAGGCTGAAAGTGAAGTCAGGGTAGGTATCAGGTCTTGGTTTGCTGATGTGATGCTTAGGGACTCCATTTTGGGTCCTTTGTTTCTTAGGCCATACATATTCACTGAATAATGACTAAGGTGCTATTTCTGGGGCAGTTTTACATATTTCTATTGAGAAGGTTTATCTATCAATCATTTATTTTATCACATTTTTGTCAATTCCTCCGTAAAGCTACTTCTTCACCTCCCAAAGTATTTTCTGATGTGCTTTATTTTATGGTACCTATATGAAATGAAAACACATCAACTCCCCCTTGTAGTATTCAATAGTGTGATCCTTCCATGTTTAATTCATGCTGATGTTTTGTAGGCTGTTGTCAGCCAAGAGCTGAAATCTAAAGTACATAGATCAAAAACCCCTTTATGTGACAGATTAATGGCGGGCATGATGTTCATATACCAAAAAAATAATTTCATATCATTTTTCTGCATGTTTTCTGATGTCATCTTCATATTTACATGAGATTAAAAATTAGATTACTTCTCCTCCTTGCCCTCTGCTTCACTCTTATAAACCTATAAATTTTTTAAAAGAGACACTAATCCCATTTTAATGAAGGCCATGCATTGAGGTTTTTAATGGCCTGCTCGTCATTGAAGGAACCTCTGATATTTCTGATGAAGGCACGATGCAAAGGCATAACCCAAATCTCAGTGGTATTTTACACTTAACATCCATGCCATCTGTGGTTTTATCTCTTTGCTTCCCTGTGTTTATCCTTAGGTTTCAAAAAGATAAATAAATAAACTATGAATTCTATTTTATTCCATTGTGTTGCCAGTGGAACCAGAGATATATACTGCTAAAAATTCATTTACTGCTTTGGGGGCAAATTACACTTTTTCTAATTGCTTTCATGTTAAGGACTTAAAATTTTTTTTTAACCACAATGTATTTTGAGTGAAGAATTCCTGCTGCTTAGTAGTTATTCCCCTAACAAATGGTATCTGCTCTAATTAATAATAGTAGCGAGGAACTTGGCTAAATGAGATTGTGCCTATTGATAGAATTTAAGGCTTAGGGGGTAAGGCGAGCATTTTACATATCAAACAGATGCTTAGAAATGGAGATGTCATTTATTAGTGAGTAAATCAGTATAAACAGCTTTATTATTGTCTGAGACTCCAGATGAAACCAGAAATTTTACTTCCTATAAAATTTTGCTTTATGGCTGACGTACAATGGATAGTTGCAAACAGGATTGTGCTTTAGGCTGGGGTGCTGTCAGTTTACTTGGATGAGGATTTAAATACAACTATACAGCTTTCTTGTGAATGACATTTATAAATGTTATTTAATATTTATCTTAGTGGACCAACTAAATTTTTTAGTGGTCACAAAAGGGTACCAGATGGAGAATTGATGATAAATTTATAAATATTGTTTTTGAAATTTTCATTTATTCCATTTTCCAGGAGATAAGCAATGAGGGAGCTAAAGTCACTTTCTAAAGACTCCTAATAAAATGAATTATTTTTCTCTTTTTTTTAAAACTCAAGTGGGATGATGGGGCAATCTTTTTTCTTGGGTAACAGAACAACAAAAGTAGCAGATAATTATCTATTGTCTGAATGTTAATAATCACATTTATCGTTAAAATAATTGCGTGTTCTGGTGAAACTCCTTAGGGAAAGATTTCAAAGAGAAAACGTTTTGTTTTCACCCAACAGTTCCATCTCTAGGATAATATTCTGCATGCATCAGTTGGAGATGAAAAAGATACTTGAGTGACAGGGTTAGTTGGTAAATTTCAACAAACACTTCTTTGGTAGAAAAATGAGCATGACAAAAAACTTGACTTCTTGAACTTTCAGTTTGAAATGTATTAGTGGATGATAATTTTTAAAACTATGATTGGAAATATATATTAGCTTTATTCTAACTTTTCCTATGAAAATCCTCTGCTTAAATCCCCCTTCCTCAGAGAGGCTCTCCTTTACATGTTCATCAAAACTGTAATACCTATTTTCTTCATAGAACTTATATAGCCTAATTATATATCTGTTTCCTAGTTTATTTTCATTCTGTTGTTCATTCTGTTATTTTCATCATGCTGTTTCCCTTCATTCATAACCTTTGCACCAGCAGGGACTTTTCTGTCTGGTTCACCTTCTAACAGTTCCTTAGGGCCTCATGTATTAAGTCACACACAGAGGTGCTCAATGAAAATGAATGAGTGGATGGCTTGGGAAGCATCATCACTTCAATGGCAAAGTGCTAATTGTCCTGGGGGTACTGTGGTTAGATCTATAGCTAATGCCAGAGTGCATCACACTCCTGGAGATGTCCAGCTGCTTGCTGAGTGGTTTGGCAGTATCTCTGCTCTCACTATTTCAAGGACACCATGAAAGTTGACATTGCCAGCATCTTGAAAAGATCTAAGCATTTGATTTACTTTTTTAATGTCTGTGGATATCAAAATGAAATTTTTTTTCCTGCTGGCAGGAACTGGTGATTGTAATAAGCCTTTGCAAAAGACATTAACTAGCCAGTAGACTCTAAGTAACATCCTGCCTCTCTGGTCCCTGTTCTCATAAATAAAATGAGGCAATGGCTAGCAAGATTCCTGAGTTTCCTTCTAGCTGTAATATTCTCTAATTCTATCCTTGGAATTTGATAACTTTTGTTTTATCTCCTATACACTTCAATACATTGAAAAGGAAAATAGATATATAGAGATGTAAAAGCTAGCATTATCAGTTAAGGACATTCAAGATCTATTTTTTTTTCTTTTGATGGACATGGAGAAAAAATAAGTGCATAGGTATGTGCATGAGAAAACAAATAGACCTTTTTTATTACTTGTTAAAGTTGTTTTTATCACAAAGACTGTCAGTAGGGGAAAATGAATGAGTGAAAATAAAAGTCTATTTGTGCCCAGAGCTGAGAACTATTATAGTAATTAACGAAATCATCCTTTTCTCAGACAATATTTATGGTCTAGTAGACAGTTAGATTGCTTTAAAAAGTAAAAAAGAAACAATAACAAAAAAAGAAACTCAAAAATTCCCTCTTAAGTAAGTATCTTTGACTTAGAAATTTAATTTGTTTATTTTGGAGGGAAACAGTTTTAATGAAAGTCCATTTTTCATTGGTACTTGGAAGAGTAGCATATAAAATGGGAACTTTCTTCTGCTTTATCAAAAGATTACTTAGATTTTTGTGAAAAATAACAATTTACTGTATTATATTTTTCTGGACATTCAGAAAATAATGATCATGCAGAAAAATATAATTAAAATAAAATGTTTTCTAGACATAAACAATATTTCCAAAAGTAATGTAAAATTCAATAAAATTTATCATTGTGCCAACATTGCTTAAGTGTAATAAATCCTTAAGTAAATTTTGAGTTTGCTTGTTAGAACTGGAAATGAGAGTAGAATGGAAACTTAGACTACACATGTGTGAGTTAAGTGTTTGAGTTTATTGAAGCAAAGGTTCACCTGTATGCCTCAGAGGATTGTTTTCACTAACTTTATAGAGTAGGATCAACCATCTAGACATTATAATTTCTCTCTAGAGCTATGAAAGAATATTCTGAACGCAGGCTTGACATGCAGTTCTTTTTATTGCTTTTCATTTGAGATCTTGTGTATTATCTAGAGTATTATCTATCTTGTTAAATATGATAACTGTTTATTCCTTTAAATCATAATTCTATTAATTTTTTGAATTGAAATTTTTGTTTTTATGTGAATAAAAGAAGTATGTTTGCCTAGAAAAATGTTTAAACTGTATTTAGTTTTCTCCAGTCCACTATACTACCTTTTATTTTTATATGGCAAGATCTATTGGGAATAACCTAAGTTGACTTTCTCTGACCTTTAATTAGCAAGAAAGGAATTGAAAATTTAGATATATTAGTGAAATCTAAAATATTTTCTGTCATGTTTTTGTGTGTGCACCTTTAAAAGGTCAGATAATTTCTAATGTGTTTGCTGCTTCCTTAAAAACAGCATGATACTAGTCTAATATTTTTTATAACTTGATTGTATATTTTCCTAATATAGAGAATATTCTCACCATTACTCTGAGTTAGGTGATGTTAGTGTTGTCAGTTTACAAATGAGGACACTGCACACAGTAGGTTAAATGACATTTAGAATGTCATACTCTATGTGGGATCTTAACTCCATAAAAAAACTGTTAAAACTAATAAATGAATTTAGTAAAGTTGAAGGAAACAAAATCAATAAACAGAAATCTGTTGCATATCTATATATTAATCCTACACTATCAGAAAAAGAATTTAAGAAAGCAATTCGATTTTCAGTTACATCAAAAAGAATAATATAGTGCATGCCTGGAAAAAGTCCAGCCATTGTTAATATGATAAGAATGGTTTGCATGACATTGATGTAACCTGGCAGCCAAGGAGAGTAGACTGGAATGTGCATGTGTGAACAATGAGGACTTCATTGTACTAGTCAGTGGGGACAGTAGATGCTATTGAGTGAACATTTGTACTGTGTGGCCGTCACATTCAAAATGACTGAGTAGAGCAATGACTCTGCATCAGATTTTGCATTAAGCTTCAACATTACTTCATAGAAACTATTTGGATAATTCAGAAGGCCACAGCTATGGGTAACTGGTGATTGGCAGCTTCACCACAACAACGTGCTCACTCATGCACCACATCTCATGCAAAGATTTAGCAAAATATCAAATCATCCAGGTGACTGAGTTCCCCTACAGCCCAGATTTGGCACCCTGTGACTTTCAGCTTTTCCCAAAACTAAAATCACCATCAAAAGGAAAGAGATTTCAGACCATCAATGAGATTCAGGAAAATGCAGTAGGACAGCTGATGGTGACTGGGGGAACTATGTGAGGTCCAAAGGGGCCTATTTTGAAGGGGATTGTGACATCATTGTCCTGTGTACATGTTTCTTGTATCTTGTATCTTCTTCAATAAATGTTTCTATTTTTCATATGACATTGCTGGATACTTTCTGGACAGAACTTCATATACCTAAAAATAAATTTAACCAAGGAAGTAAAAGACCTGTATCCTGAAAACTATAAGAGATTAATGAAAGCAACTAGATTAAAAATTAGAAAGATATCTCATGTTCATTAGTGAGAAGAATTAGTATTCTTAAAATTTTCATGCTACCCAAAGCAATTCAGTTCATGTCAAAATTCCAATGACATTCACAGAATGAGAACAAATAACTCAAAATTTTTATAGAACTATAAAAGACCCTGAATAGCAAGGCAATCTTGATAAATAAGAGTGAAGATGGAGGTATCATACTCCCTGATATCAAAGTATACCATAAAGCTATAGTAATGAAAACATATGGTACTGGGAAAAAAAAAAACGACATAGGTCAATGGATCAGAATAGAGAGCCCAGAAATAAGCTCATGCATATATTAACTGAAAGTGGATCACAGACTTCAATGTAAAACCTGAAACTATAAAACTTCTAGAGAAAAACTTAGATTGTAAGCTCCTTGCTCCTTGATATCAGTCTTGATTCTAAAAGCAGAAGTGACCAAGTGGGAGTACATCACACCAAAAAGCTACTGCACAGCAAAGAAAACCATCAAAAGAATGAAAAGACAACCTCCTGAATAGCAGAAAATATTTGCAAATCATATATCCAATAGGGACTAATATCCAAAATACATAGAGAAGTTAAAGAGCTCAACAGCAGCAACAACAACACATCAAACAATCCAATTAAAAAATTGGCAGAGGATTTAAATAGACATTTTTAGAAGACATGCAGATGGCCAGCAGGCACATAAAAATATGTTCAACATCATTCATTATCAGGGGAATATACCTCAACCTGTTAGAATGGGTATTTACAAAAAGGAAAGAAATTATAAGTGTTGGTGAAGATGTGGAGAAGAAGGAAACACTTGTGCACTGTTTGGAGGAATATATATATTTGTGCAGCCACTGTAGAAAACATGAGAAGTTTTCTCAAATATTTAAAATAGAACTACCATATGATCCACTATTATACTTTTGGGTATTTATGCAAAGAAAATGAAAACACTAATTTGGAAAGGTATATACACTTCTATGTTCATTGCAGCATTATTTACAATAGCTAACAAACTTAGTGTCTATTGATGGGTGGATGGATAAAGAAGATGTTGAATATATACAAAGGAATACTACTCAGCCAGAAAAATGAAAATTTGCCATTTGCAAAACATGAATGGACCTTGAGGGTATTATGCTAATTAAAATAAGTCAGAGAGAGACAAGGCAAATACCCTATGATTTCACTTATATGTAGAATTTAAAACAAATGAAATTGAACAAAAGTAAGCAAAACTAAACTCATAGATACAGAGAACACACTTGTGTTTACCAGAAGAAATTGGGGTTCAGAGGTGGGCAAAAAGGGTGAAGAGGATTGATTGTATGGTGATGAATAACCACTAGACTTACTATGGTGATCACTGTGTAGAAGTTCAAATATATAATTATTATGTTGTACACTGAGGTTAACATATTATATACCAATTTTATTTCAACTTAAAACAAGGAAACAGATAAAACTGATACATAATTATAAGACATATTATGTTTAGTCAGCCACCAAAATATACATACCACTGACTAATCTATCTAAGGGTATAAAGAGTACAAATTCTTAATGTGAAATAAAAGGAAATAACAATAGATACCAAGATAAATAAATGACAACATGTAAATAACTTTGAAAGTCTAAATAAAATAGATGATTTCTAAGAAAATGTCAATGATAATTAAATCTATAATTGATAAGCTAAATATTTTCATAAATATGGAAGAAGCTTAGAAAGTTATCAAACACCTTCCTTTCCTGTGTCAAAAAAACCCCAAACAAAATAATAACAAAAATATATACATATAATGAAACAAATGCATTTTAAAAAACAGAATAAGTAAATTTTATTAAAAAGTCTTCAAATATAATTTTTGCTCTTTTTCAAAGAAGAAAGGTTTACAAGGTTTTCAAATTCTAGTTTTGCCATGTGCTGGAGGACTTATCATTGGACCTGTATGTCAAACTTAGAAATGCCTATTTATCAACTAGAATTTCTAGTTATCCTTTTTTATTTGAGATTTTGCATGTGTCGGCCAACAAACTTTGATAATTTTTTTCTTTTACACAGCACATTTTCCCTTTGAGCTTTCTTTCTCCTAGATGTTTAAGAGCAAAATTATCCAATTTTCTGTTTTTCATCTTGAATATAATGAAATTGTCCTGATTCACTTTACCTGCTCAACTTTTCTCCTAATTCAGCTAGAAATCATTTTATGGCATAAAGAATATGTATTCTAGCTTTCCCATTAAATGGAATAGGCAATAATTATTGTTAATTTAGAGAAGAAGAAATAAAGATAAAAGGAACACATTTATTAAATCATTTTGAATGATTACAAATTAAGAGTGAAGTTAACTCTATGCTCATCAAAGACTGTAGTGATGGGCAGAGACTACTTAGGGTAGTGAACACACAATACCTTACATAGAAGATGCATTATAGAATTGTACACCTGAAACCTATATAATTTTATTCACTAATTTCACCTCAATAAATTCAACCAAAATTAAAAAAACTAAAAAATACAAACACTGTAGTGATTTTAATCACATGATGAATATATGAAATCTTGCACTATTTTACATGCAAATGTGCACATGCACAGGCACACACATTTCAGAATATGAAGGCTGAACTTCCATGTCAATATGAATATTTGCAAAGCTTATCCTTAAGTATCTTCGCTAATCCCCTCTTCTGCTCTTTTCTTGGAGTTATCACTCTTTTTTGACATCTTTTGTCCCTCAAGACCTGCTGAAAATGTAAAGATGATGTGTAAAAATACCAATAATACTGATGCTGTCTTGCCAAAGCCTTTTTGTGAGCAAAAGATAGAAGCCCATTTTGGTGGGCTCAAATGAGGAGTGGGTTTGATGTAAGAAGATGAAGACTTCACTGATAAAGTATATACAGGTAGACTTCATGCAAATTATAACAGAGACTTGTTAAATTTTGGTTACCAAGTCAGGTAGCCTTCCTATGTTTCTCTCTCTTTCTAGAACTCAAGTCTCTTACTTCTCCATTTTCTTTATTTGAAAATTACCTTCTTTTATCTATTTTTTAAATTTACTAGAAACATGGCAATCTCACAGTCTACATAGTGTTTTGGTTTTAGCACATTTCAATCATTGAGTATAGCTGAGATATATACCATGTCTTTCTTAAGAAAGACATTTTCATTTGGTTGCTGGCTAGACAGTGGCTTCCCTGGTTTGGGGTCAAGTACTGTTGGATCAGTTGGCCATGTCAAGAGTGTGAGATATTCTGGTTATGTTACACTACCTATTTCTGTCTCATATAGTAACACCATGTAGAAATATCAGGACTATGACTGGCAAATAAGTAGGTGCTTTTAAGAAGATTAGTGACTTGATAGCCCTATTACACATATTATTTTATGTATCATATCAGTGTGTATAAGAAAAATATTAATTATATTTGGGGGATTTGCCTGTCTTCTTGATACCTTTAAGTCAGTTCTTTTCATGTCCTGTATTCAGTTCCTTTCGTATGCTTTAAAGTAGATTGGCTAGGACCCTCGTGCTTTGCTCCCACTCCTGTTCATGCTCTGTGTTTTCCTTCAGTCTGGTTTCTGGTCCTTACATTTGTCTTATCAATATCAGTGCAGTTGACCAGCAGGCTGATCTCAGTCTTCTTGGCTGTATCCTCAGCACTCTCTTAGAACCTGCTCCCTTTCTAGGCGCCTCATGTAGAGTAGTCCATTCAGTACTGCAACCAAAATTCCAGAACCAGTTACATGGCGAGAATGTTGGTCTGTTCAGTGTTGTTTGAACATTTAGCAGTCTTGTGTGATGCTCCAGTTTTTTTTTTTCCAAGAAGAGTTAATGAAAGCTTTTCACTGACAGAAACAGATGTTTCTTATAACTTTGTTGACGATGTCTAAAAGGTAGGGAATATTGTTTTCAGATTTATTTCTGGAATATATGAATAAAAACAAAATCAGCATTTAGACAGGTAGAAAACAAATGGGACTATTAAGGTGAAAAATCTAGGTGAGGAAAATCATCTAGTTTGGAAGGCCGTTTGAAATAGAAGGACAGGTTTTCAGGTTAATGACATCACTTACGTGCATGTATAAATTTCTCATGTTCATTTTTTTGACATTTTATCTTGTTTAACTTTGACACCTATATGAAACTCTTATATGAGATGCAGAGAAATCACTCACTTTAAGAATGCTGCAGGCTTCTTCATAAATTCACCATTGGTCTTTCTTTCCAAGGAAAGGTTTAATAATAAATCTGAGTCTCTTAACAGCAATATCAAAGCACTGATACTCTTCCTATCTGTACTAGATCCATGCCCTGACACAGATTATTATGTCACATCCTAATCCCAGCATACTGAACAGTTATTCAGTTTGTATGGCAGCCTGAATGAATCACTTTATTAGCCTTCACAGTCAGAGTTATAAGCAAAATAGCTTAGGGAAGTATCAGTCTTCCACCATCCTGCATGCAATGACTTAAACTGGATTTAAGGGGCAAAATTTTTGTTCTGATGTGAGCAATGGAGAGTAATGTATCTTGTATTTTTCCACCCCTTACAAATTCACAAGGAACTTTGCTCAATGTGTTAGATATAAATCACACTCTGGTTGGTGTGTTGTAATTCATTATGAGGTGTCTTAAATATTTTATTACAAGTGAATTAAAATAGTGAAGTTTGGGAATTATATATTTTTATGATAGGGTGAATCAAAGGCTAACATTTTAATAATTTTACTTGTATATCTTTTGTTCAGATGTGCTTCCTTGAACAAAAGAGAGGAAAATGTAGAGGATGAGAATTAATGGCTCAGAAATTGTCTGGCCCGATGTCCCGCTCTCCCTGGAGATGAGTTATGTATCCATGCTGCATGTCTGAGAAGTAAGGCAAAAGTGCTAGACTAGCCAATCCTCTTCAGCACTGAAATATCAAGTTTCTGAGAAGCATCTACATTCTTTCTGTATCTTGATAACTTGCATTGTCTCTACTTCAGGGGTTACTAAAAACAAATAAGCAACAACAAAATATTTATGCCCCTCTGAAAATTTAAGAATGCATGTAAGTCTGTAAAGAAAATCTGTCTGTAGTCCTGTTCTATGCTTTCCCTGGGTGTATGTATGAGAAGATAGTTTCATAGAAAGCTACCTAAGAGAATAAGTAAATTAATTAATTAACATAAAAGATTGACAATTCCAAGTTTTGTTTTGGTCCATTACCTGATGTTTTCTTATTGGCTATTTGACGTTTATGGAATGAAATCTCTCAATGATAAAACAAAGTAGCTGAGTTAGATTGTGTCTCAAATGTCAGTCAGTTTTCATGTTCTTATTTAAAATCCCAGTACCATTATAGTATCACTATGGCAAATTTCTCTCTCTCACACCAGTAAATCAAAAGAGCATATGCCCGTATTCCAGAGTTCTAACTACATTTATAAGTGTACAAATCCTCACTAGGAAAAATGTTTGTTATTGAATAATTTGAACTAAAATTTTAAAATTATTGTCAAAACAAGGCCACAGCCATGAGAGTTAACTCACATTATAGGTTGTTCTGAAAAAAAAAAAAAAAAAAAAAAAACACTGGCAAAATGTGGATATCAATGACTTGTACTTTCTTCTCACTGAATCAGATAAAAGCTCCATTTTATATTACATAATTAAATTCCATTTTATATTACATGATATAAATGTAATTTATATTACACTTTAAAACAAGAATGTATGAAACTGTCCCTTTCCAATGGCAAACATGTAGCCTTAACAGTATAGGTCAAATGTGGCACCATATCTGCATAGAGAAAGAATTGGAATGTTGGCAGCTTTTGTTTCAGTTTGGGTGCTTCTGTTTTTATTTTTTTTTTATAAAAGTGTAGTCGACATACACTATTATATTAGTTTTGGTTGTGCAACATAGTGATTCAATTTTTATACATTTTATAATGTGATCACATGATGTGTCTATTACAACCCAGTCCCAGCGTCACTGACTAGATTCCCTGAGATGTACACTGCAGCCGCCATGGGGCCCCTCCTGTCTGGCAACCATTGGTTTGCTTTCTGTGTCTATGATTCTGTTTCTGTTGTGTTTCATTTGTTCATTTTGTCTTTTTAAATTCTACATATAAATGAAATTATACTGTATTTGTGTTTCTCTGACTTATTTCATTTATTCTACTATATTCTAGGTCTATCCGTGTTATCACAAATGGCAAGATTTCATTCTTTTTGTGGATGAGTAATACTTCATTATAAATGTGTATATATGTGTATATACATTTATATATCACATCATCTGTATGCATTCCATGTATAAATATATATGTGTGTGTGTATATGTGTGTTTATACATATATATATATATATATATATATATATATATAATCACATCATCTTTATTCATTAATTCACCTAATGGGTACCTAGTTTGCTTCCAGTCTTGGCAATTGTAAATGATGTTATAATTTCTTCTTTTTTCACAAAGGCCATAGCAGTATAGTAACAAAACTCAAGTATTTTTAAAAGCA
The DNA here is from genome assembly GCF_004126475.2 of Phyllostomus discolor. Taxonomy (NCBI): domain Eukaryota; kingdom Metazoa; phylum Chordata; class Mammalia; order Chiroptera; family Phyllostomidae; genus Phyllostomus; species Phyllostomus discolor. The sequence continues at coordinate 137,259,445 of NC_040907.2, forward strand.
ACATCAGTGAATAGGAGGTTCTCAAGAATCTTAGATTAACTAGTGTGAGTAATTGCATTACTCTCCACAGATGTCTTTTAGAAATTTAACAAACTTTCTAAGTGGTTAGCAACATTAGTTATGATGAATATAAATTTCATTATTTGAAAGTATATTGAGGTCCAACTCTCATAAAAATATTTAGGTGATAATACATAACATTACAAAGTTTTACCATCACCCTTGCTTGAGGGTTTCCAGAAAGGAAACTAAGTTTTCAAAAATAATAATATATTTTACACTTAATCTCATATGTGGTAGGTTTTCTACTTTTATCTGTGATCAGAGTACACGGAGCATGGTTGGTTTCATTTCAGTTACAAAGATAAATCATGGTGCATGATCCACGATTTTCAAGTCTTGTTTTCCCCAATACCTCATAGTACTTTTAAGCACCTTAAATTATTTTTTAAAAATACCAATTCTAATTACTTTTACTTTTAAAATGTTCACCAAAGTGTATTTTTTGCCAGTATTTTTGCAACAAATTAACTGGTATTAATTATAATTGAAAACAAAAGCCCTGGAACATATGAATGATTAAGAATCATAAAGTTAGATACAATGATCAAATTTTCCAGTTTTTGTTAGCTTGGGTTAACATATACTTAAAAATCATTCAGACCTAGTAGTTATAAAGTAATTCCATGCTACACACACACACACACACACACACACACACACAACTAAGAAAAGGATTCATGGAGATATATTTACATACATTATTTGATGTTTTCTTTTGTACTTTATTTTTTAAAATTCCTTTTTTATAACCCATTAAATTAATTTAACAACATATTTATAGTTGCAACCTTCAGAAATAGAGGCAAAAGTGGGCATGGATACTTACAAATTAATATTATTGGACTAAAATAGAAATGTGCCACTCTGGCTGGCATGGCTCAGTGGATTGAGCACCAACCTGCAAACCAAAAAGATGCTGGTTTGATTCCCAGTCCAGGGTACATGCCTCCGTTGTGGGCCAAGTCCCTAGTAGGGGGCACATGAGAGGCAACCACACATTGATGCTTCTCTGCCTCTCTTTCTCTCTCTTTTCCCCTCTCTAAAAATAAATAAATGAAATATATTTTTTAAAAGATAGCATTTAAAAAAAGAAATAGAGTGCAAGTAGAAACAGAGCAAAGTATTTTTATTTAGATTAGAAATGACAGGAATACCTGGTAGAAAAAGCAACATGTGCTGATTCTTAATATATAAATAGGAATCAACAATGGTGGGGTTGAGAATGTGGGCAGGTAAAGGAAGGGAAGGAACAAGTCTGACTATTGAGAGATTATACTTGAAAATTGAAACAAGAGGTCTTTCAAAATCCAGTGACTCTAAGTTATAAGAAGTCTCTTTGGTTCTGTTGAGGAGCACAGCCTTTATTTTCTAACAAATGGAAAAATATAGGACATATATAATGGTTATGACTGTGGATTTTGGGGTCAGACTGCCTAGCCTGAAACTTTATATCAAACCAGAGCAAGAAATCCATTTTAAAGAAAGGGAAATGCAGCTGGGTGCGTATTAGATATTTTACCTCCCAGAAACTGCTCGCTTATACAGTAATGGAATGGTTTTATGAAAGTTTAGCTGAGGTGACAATTTGGAAATGACTCCATCCAGGTATGGGACACCATCTCTGAGATTCAACATACATCCTTTAAGACTCAAAATATGTGATGTTGTACTACAGCGGGTAGAATATTTGGGCCCAAGAAAGGGTGAAAAGAGGAGTGACCTTGCTTGCCATTGCTTCTAGTGACACATGGAGGATTTTGCCTCTGAAATCTGTAGCTCTGGACTGTGGCTGTCCAGTGACCCAAGTTTCCAGAGTGGGAATTCTTCCACAAAGGGACATGGCTAGAGTTCTATTAAACTTTAAGTGTTTTAACCTATTTGTGCCAAGAGACCAGCAGACACAGAAATGAGTCATGGTCCTGCCAGGAGTTATTGGCCTTGTTCATTTTCCGTGCTTTACACAATAAGAATAAGCAAAAACAGGGCTGGCACACAGAGGATTTATTAGAATGCTTCTTAATACTTTGTGGCCTAATTTTGATGATACATGGACAAGCATAGAAGCCATTTGAGAATATTGTGGTGGCTGGGGGCTTATGTTTCTCAGGGGTGGTATGGTTGGCAGAATTATAACCCCCAAGATGACACACACCCTAATCCTTGTGACATGAATATGGTGAAATGTCACCATCTTGAATAGATTTCTGTATAGGACAAAAAGAATTTGGGGTGTAATTAGGGGTGCTAATGGTTGGATATAAGATAGAGATATTATTCTGGATTACCTAGCAGGGTCCACTGTAATCACATAAACCCTTAAAAGTAGAAAAGCAACCTAAGTGCCCATAAGTAAATGAGTGGATCAAAAAGCTGTAGTGCATTTACACAATGGAATACTACGCAGCAGAAAGAAAGAAGGAGCTCCTACCCTTCACAGCAGCATGGATGAATCTGGAAAGCATTATGCTAAGTGAAATAAGCCAGGCGGTGAAAGAGGCAGTGATCATAATGCCATGTTCACCTATAAGTTGTACCTAATCAACAAAACAAACAAGCAAGCCAAATACAACCAGAGACACTGAAATAAAGAACACACTGACAGTAACCAGAGAGGAGGGGAGAGAGGGATAATAGGGGAAGGGCCATCAAGGAACGTGTATGAAGGACACATGGACAGAGCCAAAGGGGGTAGGTTCTAGGGTGAGAGGCGAGGATAGGTAGAGTGGGGAGGTGTGGGGGGGTGAAAATGTAGACAACTGTACTTGAACAACAATAAAAAAAGAAAAAATAGAAAAGAAAAAAGAAAAGATAGAAAAGAAAAAAGAAAAGAAAGAAAATAAAATAAAAGAAAAGAAAAGAAAAGAGGAAAAGAAAGAAAGGAAGAGAATAAGAATGTGATGCCCCAGGTTGGGCAGCTGAGGGAACATGCTTTGGAATGCAAACACAGCCAGTTACTAGCTCTGGGACCTTGGCAGTGTCTCTAAAACACTCTGAGCATGTTTCCGCATCTACAAAATACAAAATATAGTACCTGCTAAATGGTTTCTATTGAGAAATAAACTAAATACAATAATTCATGAAAGAGAGCATGCACAAGGTACTCAACAGATATTAATCTCTTTCTCCCTAATTTATTGGGTGCTAGTACATGCAAACTATGATAGACAATATAGGGTTACATAAAATGTATAAGGTTCTACCTATTACAGAACTTGGAATGTAATTAGGGATAAGTGAAATATATTGTAGATATTCTGCATGTATATACACATATAACACTTTAGAATAGGCCTTTGCAAATTTTATCCCAATTTGAAATAAATATTGGAATTAGCTCCAATCTTAAAACCTTATAGTAATTCATTTTTATCAACATTCGTTTGCTTCCTGTATTTGCTTTTCTTAGCACCAAAGTGTTATGAATTCAGAAACTATGCCCTGTCTCTTTAGCATTGCATCCGTAGCTTTCACTGCAGGTGCACTGTGCGTAATGAATAGATCAGGGTAGGAATGTTTGTCTTCCCAGCGTGTTGTTCTCTCTCTGCACCTGCTTCTCTGTAGAACTCCACTCCCAAACAGATAATTTCCTCCTGTGGGGACTGTTTACAGAATGAGCCAAACACAGAGACAGCCAAATGAACCCACTGGAGATGAATAGAAAATCAAAGGGATTGGAAAAGAGAACCATCCCCGGAGCCCTGGGTCAGTCAGAACAGCTTCAGAGGCCTGCCGGCCCACGTGGGGAGGGGCCTCAAGAGTTTTTGGCACAAGCCCTGGCATGAGTGCCCTTGGGGGCTGGGAACACCGGGTCCTCCTAACACAGCCTTAAAGCACAAGGCTCCCAGGCTGCGGTGAGGCTGTTATTTCTCTGTGGATGTGGCGGGGTTCGTGTTCACTCAGGTTTCTTTTCCTTACCCTCCTAGGGCTTCCACAGAACAGTGGGTCTGGGCCAGGCATGAAGGCTGCTGAAAAGAATACTCATGATTCAGATTTCTACTTGCTACAGACAGCCTTGTAGATCAAGGTAGTGAGAGGGCCACCTGCAAATTCTTTGCTTGGTGTTTGGCTCCGAAAGAATGTCAATATTCAGGGATGAAAACTAAAATCAGAACACACAACAGACATCACAAGGCTTTTGTAGACTTCTCGCTTAGCAGAGAGAAAATGACTCAACATCTAATGACTATAAATAGACTATGGTAAGAGCTGTCTGTGGCCCAGGAAGGAGGGACATTCTTATTTTAGCAATGGGTTTAGCTAATAACTACTACAGCATTCTCATTCATGACTTTTGACACTGGGAAATTAGGTTTTCACTAATGTATGTTTTCTAAGCAGTATATCAATTTGCAAAAAAGATCATGTTGCAGTCTTGACTAGAATTGCATTAACTATGTAAATTAATTTGGAGATAGATTGCATCTTAAAAATATTGAGTTCCATGATACGTGAACATATATATTTCTTTCTATTTATGTAGGGTTTTTTTTTCAGCCATTCAGTAATGTTTTATACTTTTCTCCGTAAATGGCTGGTAGATCTTGCACTGCATTTGCCTTTCCATCTTTGCTCCCTCCCCTCCTTCCTTCCTTCCTTCCTTCCTTCCTTCCTTCCTTCCTTCCTTCCTTCCTTCCTTCCTTCCTTCCTTCCTCAGCTTTCCTATAATAAGTAACATATTTTAATCTGTTTTTAGAGATGCTATTGATTTTGAGGTTAATTTTGGATCCAGCAACCTTTCAGAAGTATTTTAAATTGTTCAGTCTCTTGGTTTTTCTGTATAGATAATCATATCATCTTCAAAATCTGTCATTTCTTCCCAAATCTTAAACCTTTCTTTCATTCTTTGTCTTGTCTTAATTCACTAGCTAATTTCTCCTCTCTAAAACTGTTGAGTCATCGATAATATCTTCTTACTGACTCTAAAGGAAATGCCTTCAATATTTTACCATTCAATGTATATTTGAGGTAGGTTTTCTGATACACCTTTAACCAGGTTTAAATTTATCTTTTTATATTTACTTGAGAGTTTTATTATGAATAAATTAAAAATAATGTTTATTACATCGGAATTTTATTTTAATAAAATATCCTGTACCTTTGCTTTTTTTCCAGATTAAGTAAGATGTGGCTTTCTCTATCTGTCAGTTTTTTATATCTGGCCTTCACCTTATTCTGGAATTAACTGCCTGGAAACATCTCCAGTTGCATATGGTACTTTAATGTTTTTTCTTTTTAAAAAGTGATATTCCAAAGAGTTTATGACCGCAGCTTATTTATTCTTTAAAACTGATACATTTTTGGGTTTCAAGCTTATAAATTGTTGTGTGACTACAACACATGTATATCATGCAAGTTTTGGCTAGTCATATTGCTTGTGAGAGAGAACAGTTCAAAAGTCAGAATTTTAAGTTACACTATAATGTCCTATTATTTTCAAATTCAACATAATTTGATAAGTTTGAGCTGAGATCTTTGAATATGCAGAAGGCCGCTTTTGCTGGATAGTATGAAGTGATAGAGAACAAGTTACTGTAAGAGAAGCAGTTAGTTACTCCCTTTCCTTTGGCTATAGTGATAAATGCCTCTCAGCTGATGTCACTGGAGTTGTAGATTAATTGCAGTTATTCCCAGGTGTAGACACCTTTTTTTTTTTCCTTTGAATTTTGCTTGTTAGGGGCAGAATCAAAGTTAGCCTTTTTGTAGTTCTTCACTTATTAGACACCCTACTTTAATTAGCCAGATGATTGTTGAAGATCCTTAGGAAAAAAAAAGCTGAGAGGGAGAGAAACAAATAAATTTAAGTCAAATCAGTACTCTAAATCTTAGGTACTTTATCCTTAGAGATCAGGTCCAGATTTTTTTGGTATGAAAGACAGAAGCTTCTCGGGGTCTTATGGGTCTTATTTCCTGGCTGGTTACTAGTCCTGTGAGATCAGGGCACAGAAAATTTATCACTGTCACTTTTAGTGAGAGCAGATTGTATCCATGTGCATAAATTAGTCACTATAGGCATTAAATCCTAAAAATTGTCTGGGTAGTAGAAAACATCTATCTAAAATATAGCCAAATTTCCATTGATCTACTTCCTGAGTTTCATGTAAAATTGATGAATATGGTATCTTAGAAGAGGAAAGCTTTTAGCCATGTCAGTAAAACATTGGTCCTTATGAAAGTTCTTAGAAATGGGCAAATAACCACTTGCTACCTACTTTTTATTTTATTTATTTATTTATTTTTGGAGAGGGGGGAAAAGAGGGAAAGAGAGATACATCAATGTGTGGTTGCTCCTCACGTGACCCCAACTGGGGACTTCACCTGCAAGGTAGGCATGTGCCCTGACTGAGAATTGAACCGGTGACCCTTTGGTTTGCAGGCCCATGCTTAATCCACCGAGCTATACCAGTCAGGGCCTGCTTACTACTTTTTAAGTAGAAGTTTCAATATGACCATTAAGGGAGACGGAATAACCTGTAGTCTGGTATAAGTTAGTTACATTTCTACAAACCCTACCCCTGTTATCAGCATAGGAACGATGCCTTACATGATTTCTAGGTTGATGACTAATGAGCTCACTAGAGACATCAGTTCATGTTCCAAATTATATTCGTTTATAAGTGAACAGTTATTTGAACATATTGAAAGAACTGAAGATACATCTTTCCTCCTCTTCAGAGCTTGCCCCAGGTTGTTTATCTACGCAGGATCTCACCTAAGGTATGCTATTCTAGGCTACTTAGACAGTAACTGTTGGGAACACTGAGTAAGATACAGAGGGTATTGCTGAATTTATAAGCCTCAAATATACCACAGCATTGTCTATTTTTCCTTGGAGTTTACATATCTATGACCAAAGAGCTTTTTCTGGCAGTCTATTTGCTTTAGTCTATAAGAATATTATAACACTTCTGATCATGGAACATTACACACTATGATTACCTTCTCATTTCTCATTGGAAAAAAGCAGAGTCACTATGCAGGTGACTACAAGTACTATTTTCCTTTAGTTTTTCAGCCTGTTGGAATGTCTTTATACAAATGCTTATCACTTAGTTGAAATGATTTGTTGGTCCCCTAATCTGTACTGAGCTCTGATTTACTAGAGGGAAAGTACTTCTCCTCATTCATCTTTCTATCTCTAATCCCAATCTTATAGATAGCATTCAGGGAATCCATTCATACCTCAATTGAAGTGCTCATTACAATATAAAACAACAATCTCTTTTTGGTTTGTACAAGTTAGTTACAGTTTAGACCAGTGTCTTAGTGCAATCATTAACAGTGCTCTTTTTCTTACTCAAAATTATATCCTAATGTAGATGCTAAATTATGGTGATACCATTTATGTATCTTTTTTAACCCCTCAGTGAAGCATGGCAAAGTGGATGTCTTATCCATCTTTGTACCCTCAGGACTTAGCATCGAACATAATGGACGCTCAATTACAATTACAGAACAGACTTGGAAAACCAAAACGAGAAATACTCGTTAATTCAGTAATTTTCTAAAATGTACAATCTGTCACAAAAAAGAAGCATCTTTATCATTCATTGAGCTTCCAAGAAACAGAATGCACATTCAAAACAGATAACTTGAAGAAATTTGAATGCATGGGCTCTGTACAAAGATGTGAAAAAACATAAGAGAAAATAAAAGTTAGGGAAGTAACATGCAAATTAACAAGGAAGGAGGTAAACATGGCTGCCTCTGTGCTGATGGCAGGAGGGGTGGAAACAGTTAATTTCTGGGAAGACAGAGTTGCTTGAAGATTTCATTGTAAGAGCTGTGGTTTTCAGGTAGGGATGCAGCCAGCCCATGCTGATGCAAGGAGATTCCATGGCCATTCTTACTCTTCTTCCTTTCTCCAGTCTTCTGCCAGAAGCTCTCTATTGGCTGAACCCAAAGAGAGACAGGAGGCCAAGGAAGCCTGTTGATTATCACTCATATCAACCTCTTGGAATACTAAGCATGGCAGAGAAAGGTGAAATTGTATCTTTTGGCGTATATAGCACAGCAGAACCACGAGAGAAAAATGGTATGCCATTAGAAATTTGGCACAGGAGTGAAAGATTTTAAACTAACCTCTAAAGTTAAGAGATGTGACAGTGCCAAGGGTTATAATGTACAGTGCTTGGGATTCCTGGAGGCAGTGTCTACATTCAGCACTTGTAATTGTTAATAAATCCCACTAGGCTGTAGTACCTTAAAACCAGACCCTACCAGCACCTAGGATATATCTGGAAACATAATGGGCTATTAAGAACTAATGGTTAAATGAATAAATGGAAGAATTTAAGAGAAAGTGAGCCCATTGTGCAATATCAGAGAATATGCAACTGAACTAAAAAGATTCTCACAATATATGTCACTGTGAAAACAGTTAAATACCTTTAAAAACTGAGTTTGTCGTGGATTGAGAAAGTAACAATCTTTATTCACTGCTTGTCCAGAGAAAATAGAGGCTGAGTTCTACTCACTCAAGTTGCTATTTGTGAACAAATTTACCATGGGAGAAGGAAGACTTTCTTGTTCACATCATAGCAGGATATGAACTGTCTTTGAAGACTGCCTTTGCTTGTTCTATTTCCATACTCTGCAAATAAAATTCTGGTCATTAATTCATTTCAAAAGTAAGACGACATTTGGAAGGGGGGTTTTAGATGACGCAATGGAGTATTCCTGTCACTATAAAAAATTGTGCCCCACCATGGTTTACCATATGATGTATTGCAGTATTTTAGTTTTAGTTACCAATTCAAATATGATAAATGTCATCTTCTATTATTTCCTCTTCTAGAGTATTGTTAAGTATGCCTAACCCTTAGCTGGTACGGACTCAGAAAGCTTTATGGCAATGACAGGGATCAGTGGTAGGGATGTGCTGATGTAACAGATTACTCCATTACAAGCAATATTACCTGAAACTAATCACCAGAGGAGCAGCGAGAGGGAATACTGCTGCTGTGTTTTATGACTTAGTCTTACTGAGCACCTAGTCTCCCATAATGGGGCCAAAAGTTGATTGTAATAATAGTAAAAGTTAAACAATCAAGAACCAACACCTACAATTCACGTAATAGATATCTTCTAAGCTTTGAGTGGCTGAGTCAGTGGCATTTTATTTTTAACTGGTGTATTAGGGTCATGTAATTGTGAGTTACATGGAACACTTTCATATTTTTTTCTTTGATCTTTTAGAAGAAGGGTGGTGACTAGGGAAAGCACATGGTTTCAAATCAAACTACCTATTTTCAAACCCTCGCTTTATCATTTATTCACTGTGGAACTTGGGGCAATTTTTCTTTTCTATTTGTGCATCAATTTTCTCATCAGCAAAATAATAATTAACCTTAATATTTCTTCACTAGGTTTTGTGAGAACTAAATGAATTGCTATGTGTAAAGCACATTGTAAGAACTATATAAGCCTCAGCCTTTATTAACATTATTGTTAGAGCCAACAAGTTGTGAACACACTCAGTGCATCTCCAGTGCACAACTGCAGTGCAGCTAAGAGCAGAGCCAACTCAAGACTGAAGAAACAACTTGGGAGATACTGTTCACAGTCACTGTGGGCTGAGGACAGTATGGGGGTAAGTTCATTGTTGTTATTGTTTTCTAAAAAAGCTCCTTTATATTTAAAATGCCAAAACATGATTTAAAAATAAATTTTTAAAAACAGTGAGTCATACATTTAAACATGGTTTATATTTTCACAACATTGTAAGGGGGCGTGTTAACCCCTTTAATTTCTGTTTTCACCTCTAGGACTGCTTGGCTTGAATCCTGGGAAAATGAACAATTTAAGTTTTCCACTTTTTGGTGTGACCTTGGAAATATGAAACAAAAAAAAGGGACATCTTTACCAAGTCAGTTACATACATCAGAAAGATGTACATTTAATTCCACAGTATCAGTGGCAAACATTATAAGGAGTTAATGTTCACCTGTATGACTCCCCAAGAAATTGGTGAGCATTATTCATGGCTGTGGCATATCACAGGAGAATGCTTGTCAGAGTTCCTGATTGCTGGCCCTGTGGGAAATCAATGATGCTTGGACCCTCCCCTGCAGGTGAGCTAAACCTCTAAGATTCTACATCACAGATTTGTAAAAGGAGGCACATCAAACTCTCAATCAAAATTAAAGTAGAAATCAGATAATAAACGCTCCAAGAGATAGAGTGAATGAAGATAATTATGAATAGTTATTTATGAATACAATTACAATGTTACATTGATCATTTGATATTCACAATCTTGTTTACTCATTTCAAGATGTGTGAGGTTTAGGCATCTGAATTTCTTAAATGCAAAATTGAGAGGAAAGACCATTTATTGACTACAACTGCCTAAATAACTTAGTTAAATAAAAAGGCAGTACGTTTATTCACTGAAAAAGGACAGTTACCCTGGTCTAAGTTGAAAATAACCAAGTGCTACAGCTAGGACTGTCGGATTTCAAATTCCTAATGTACCTAGTTGTATTCAGTGAAGAAGCTCTCTATGAGCACAGAATTCAGGGTGATTTTCTAAGCATTGGAGATACTGAAATGGACATGGTATAGTCAAGATATTGGTACTAGCTGACTGAAAGCAGGAAAAAATTCTTGCCTTGTCTCATTTGGTTCCAACACAACCATTTCTGGGATGGCTGGCCAGGGTTGGACTCCCCTGTGTGGAGCAGAACATGTGTATGCAGCTAATTTCTAACAAGGGGTAACAATACATGAGTTGACAAATAATATGGAAATATTTGTATTTCTCTGATTGAAAAAGTATGGCCTTTCATTATTCACCTGGTTGTGGTGGTGCTGGCATAAACAAACCTATCGCACTGCAGTGTGTGAAATTGTTAATATATGACTGACCATATTACTGGCTTATGTGTTTACCATGCTATAATTTTTAATGTTATTTTACAGTGCACTCTTTCTATGTACAGAAAAAATTGCTATAAAACAATATGTCATATTATGATGCTGGAATCCTCATACATATAGTGAACAGCCTCTGGTGTTTACTATATATCTTGGTTGCATCATATTCTCTGTGTTTGATTTAATCTTGTGTTGTTTTATGAATTTATTATAGCCTTAGTATGCGGTGTGTATAAAGTCTACAGCAATGCACAGTAATGTCCTGGGCCTTCACATACACACACCCCTCACTCACTGACACCCAGAGCAATCCAGTCCTGCAAGCTCCTGTCATGGTATGTGCCCTCTACCAACAGGTGTACCATTTTTTATTTTTTATATCATATTTTTACTGTACCCTTTCTATGTTTAGATATATTTAGGTACACGATTACTTACAATTATGTTACAACTGCTTACAGTATTCAGTATACTTATTATGTGTGTAGGTTTGTAGCCTAGGAGCAATGGGCTATTCCATGTAACCTGCGTATATTAGGCTATAGCATCTAGGTTTGTGTAAGTGCACTGTGATCTTCTCACTAGTACAAAATTGCCTAACGATGCATTTCTCAGACTGTATTCCTGTCACTAAAGAGAGTCTGATTATATTAACCAAAACACCTGCTAGAAAAACAACATTCAGAATAATGGTGCTAAACTAATAGTAGTTCATAGTTAAATATAAAACAACAGCAATTAAAACCATGAAAGTCTCAAGAGAACACTCAAACTGTATTGACAAGATGTCTTCCCAAAATTTGGGGGAATTTCTGTTCACATGCCTTGTAGGAACTTTGCTATGTAGGTTAAAATGTTGCCAAGATTTAACAGTAGATTAATCAAATAGGTTCTTCAGTAAACTCTTGTAACATGCAAGTTTTTCATTATTATTCATAACTCATTTAGCAGTTCAAAATAGGTGGCTTTTAGTTTCACTTATAAATGTAAACTCATGGTTCACATGAACTCACAGATCACCTGACCCTCTGCAAAAATGTGTTTTTAACTCCTTTGATTTGAGCACAAAATGAGTACAAATGAATCATACAGACTTTGTAGAGACCTATGATTGCTGCAGTGTGCCCTAGGCTACAATGCACTGAAGATAAATTCAATGAATTTAATGCCAACCCCTGCCAAAGATCACAGCGTAATTTGTCATTTTGAGGTTAGGCAGTTTCACACAAATATGACATTTACTTTTGCCTTAGAGTTTGCTTATGATATCAGATAAGTGTAAAATTGGGAGATTACAGAGTTGTCAAAGGGCAACTGAAAACATTGGAATGATTGCTTTCTATAAAGTGGCTTTGATAAAACGTCTTTAAAAAGGCCAGTCCAGGCCACACTTTTTCCAACCTCTTCTCTAAGGAAATTGGGAAGTCATGGACCCAGGGTCATTCAGAAGTTCCGCAAGGCCCCATTAAGGATGTCTCACCTGAGCCAGGCTTTCAAGTGCAGGCCCATGGTAGTGTTTTCACAGCAAGGTCCTGCACACTGTGAGTGAGGCTGCCGTTTGCAGCAGTTCTCAGCACGGGGGCTCTTCCACCTTGCTGCAGCCAACTGTACTGATCAGTGATTTGGGCTCAGCCTCACCACTCATAAATTTAATAATTCACTTGGACGGTGCAGATCAGACAAGTATTTAAGAAATCTTAGCATTTGGAAGAATTAAAAAAGACCTACTGATTGTTTACTTGCTTTAGAATGCTGATATTTAATTTGGATATTGAGGACGATTTACTAGTTCCAAAGTATTTACAGTACAGAGACTTTTATTGTTTAATTTATATACTTTGTTTTTGGAAATAAAATGGCTCTATCTTCGTGATCTATCCTAGGACATCACAGGTTATTCGTATGTGACTAGTCATTAAACCAAAAAGTTAAACTCATTAAACATGGAAATATGGTTAAAGACAAAATTTTCCCCTGTAGAAACTTCTGTCCCAGATATTACGGCTGACAGAGTCAGCTCTCATGATACAGAGACTTACTTCTGATTTTATTTTCTTAAGTAATATACTTATAAATACATACATATATGTAGCTGCGTTGTCTGGGTTCATTTCTTAGGTCTGCTACTAATAAGTGGAGTACTGTGGAGACAATTAGGTAATCTATGTACTTCATCAATAATTTGGGGGTACAAATAATACTTTCCTTGTACTTCAGAAGACTAATGGAACTACCCCCATTGATTTAATCATGTATATGAATAATTTAAAGCAGTGGTAAGCATATAGTAGGCACTTAATGAATGTTAATTAAATGCCTACTATATGCTTTTGAATAAACATATATTTATCATTTGTTAATTGCTCTCCTATGTAACCATAAATTTTTGCTTGTTTTATTTTTAATATATTTTTATTAAATAGGTAATACATTAAATTAAAATATTAAAGAATATATAGTGAAAAGTAAGTTTTTTATCTCCACAGTGAACCAACTGCTACTTTATCCAGTGATGTTTTATGCGCAAAGTCCATGCATTTAAACTTCCATTTAGAACTTTAAAAGAGCATGGTGGCTACAAATAGAAGAACATATTCAAAAGGAAAATAGAGTTTTACCTAATTTTTGTTGTTTATAAAAATAATACAGTAATGCTGTAAAAACTATTGTTGATGGAATTCTGATTATATAGCAGCATTACTCTAATACTTATCAATGGATCATATCACTCAATAATCATAATAATTCCGTGAGATAGGTGCCATTAGCAAGCCAATTTTACAGATAAGTCATGTTCTAAACATAACCTGACTGGGATTAAACACTATGCACTTAAAATTTAAGTTTCCAAAATGTATAAGAAATCCACATACATTGTATTTCCTTCTTTGAAAAGAATCTTATATTTTACTCATGCTTTCTTTTCCCTTTTAAATACCACCTGCTTGTTATATTGAAAATAACTTTAACCTAGACTCCTTGTCCAGACTCCAATCTATTCTGTACTGTCAACTGTTTACCTACTCCAAAATCTCAATCTTACCAAGTCCTTCGTTCACTCGGAAGGCTTCTCTGACTTCCCTCTGGTGGATGACCAACAACAAACCACATATCCTAATTTCCAAGGTCTTTTCTCATATGTCTATATCTGACCTAGCAATCTTATTCCCAATACATGCCTAGTTTGGCTCAATTAATACAGGTTACTCAATAATTTCTTTATCAAGCAACTACAAAATATACAGTTAAACCATTCTTAGGATGTGGAATGAGGGAATTTAATCTTTCAGCTTGGATAATTTGGATGGCACCAAACAATGTATTCTGGCATCATCATCATTTTTTCCAAATTTGGAGATGAATCCCTGCTTGAGGGTTTGGAGTGGGAGCAAGCACACATCCTGATTAGACACGTCCTGGCAGCCAGAGCTGTGCCACGGCTGCATTCCTCACTGCGCTGATCAGCTCTCCTTGTGTGAGTTTAAACTGTCTAAGAATTCAGTCCAGCCTTGAATACCAAGGCCACAGTTTGAAGCCAGAGAGCCCACAGTTTGAAGCCAGAGAGCCCATCTTAGGATCCACACAAAAAAATCGGCCACCAGAAGATTTTATATAGAAGCCTTTTTTAAAGGAATCTCATTACTAATCATTTCTTCTGTTGGAACTTTGGAAAGGAATATCTCACATTTTTTTGGCAGAACAGATTGCCTGGCCAGGTAAATAATTTCCTTTCCAGTACGTCAATACTGCCCTGTCTGAAAACAGAGGAGTTCTATCCATTCCTTTTAAATTAGAATGTTTAGAGATCCCCGAAGGCTTGAATTGTGTTTCATTCATCTCTATCCCCATTGCCAAGTGCATTTTCTGGCAACAGAAAAATGTGTGTCTTGTGTTTGTAAATGAATGTGTTCATGGATCGTTTTCCTGTGAAGAGGGCTTTGGCTATCATCCTCTTAGATGTGGGTCTAGGAGGATTGCTCCAAATTTTCTAGCACTAGAGAATATAATGTAAAAAGATAATTTTTGGCCCCTTAACAAAGCCTAGGGATCTACTGGCCCAGATTTAACTGCTCCCAAGGCATGCTGGTGATACAAACACCTTGTGCATCAAGGGCCTTTTCTGAACCCCAGACACTCACCAGTGCATTGTGGTACAGTGCTCTCAGGAGTGTACTTCTGAGCAGAGGGGCCACTATGCATTGTATTTACTTTGATCTGTGGTGTTTGTATTTTGTTTTTACCTCCCCGTGATCAATCACAACAGAAAAAACCTGAGATCTAGAGAAGCTGCTTAGATCTTAAGCAGAACTTGTATTTTTTGAAGGGAGGCTTGAGAATTCAGAAATGGGGTGGAAAGAAGAGCAGATAATGTTGAGAGCAGTTTCAAAGAAGAAATTAGTAGAACAGGGTAAAAAGTGACACAGGAGAATTTGTGTTCAGTCAATGTTTCCTATCTCCTTCCTCTGTCTTTTGTCAGACTCAATGGTGTCCTTTTAATTCCTTTGGTACCTAAGGAAGTCAGGACTTTCCTTCTATTTTTCTGTTTAAGCTTTTCCCAAGGAAATAGTAAAATAACTCCATGGTAAAGTAATAATAATCTAATTCTTCTCCAAAGATGTTTTCATGTTCATTGGAGAGAAACTTAGGATAGACGAAGAAATAAAATGCTCCATATAATGTTTCGGACAACAGTGAAGTAAGTGATTTTAGTATGCGTGAAGAGAGACATGACCCAGGCACAGCTAAAGCGCGAACACTTTAGACAATCTCCTAGTGGTAATTGTAGAAGCCAACCGCTGCCTTGCAGTTTCACCAGCCTTCTAGGAGCTGGAAACAGTTCTGGTTTGTTCACAGTTTTTTTCCTGACCTGTACTGCGAAGATTAGCCCAGATGATTACCACCTCTGAATTCAAATACTTTCATAAGGTAGAAACAATTTAACAAGTTTAATAGCATAAGATTGAACAATTGATCTTGGTTAGCTCAACTGACTCCCTCTGATGCTCTCCTATCTTATCTACATCCAATGGCATTTTGTAGATACTGTACTTTATGAAGCACTTCATGCTTCAATTGTTCTCCACTTTCTTGTTACCTCATCTTTTTTTGAGGACAGAGATAACAACATTATTTTTATCTCTATATCCCCAAGGATGATACCAACCAGAACATAGGAGTTGCTCAGTAAATGTTTCACAAGTGAATCAATGAGCCCTTCTCATGGGTGAGCTACTATCCTGGGGAAAAGTGATAAAAAATTGCTAAAAACTCCTTTAGCATGTATATAACTGTATCTTTGAACAAACATAACTCATCAAGAGCTATCCTTACAAAGAAATTTATTTTTATCTCCTAGAGACTTTTAAAATTCTCTCTTTTGGGCTATTTCTTCCTCTGGTCCATTAAATTCTAGTTACTTAAAAATACGGTATTATTCTGTATCTAGTCAGCAAATAGAATGTTCATGCTGGTGTAATGTCAGACTTTAAACTTTTTTTCCTGTTGATATTGGAGGCTTCTTTGCAGGCCTGCTCTAGGGAGGGAGGAGGTAGAAATGAGAGAATGGGGGCCACTTGGGTTACTGGGGCAGGGAGTCCTTTTGGAGGCTTGTGGGTACAACTGAGTGGTGTCTCATGAAAGGCATTGGCATTTTGAAAAAAACACTACAGTCTCAAAAATTAATTCCAATCTTGTGCATTTTTACAATAGCTTATATATGTGTGAGGCTAAGGAAAGTTCTCATTTGCTATTAATTTAGATACTGAGTGATGGTTATAGGGGTAAACAATCAACGTGTCATCTAAGCTGTTGTATAGAGCTAAGCTTTTTATTATTGTTGTTCTTCATCTTTTATTACTATGTGGAGTGATTTTCCTCATGGCCTTCAGGGTGGCAGAAATCAACAGTGTCACGTGGGGTTCTGGCTGGTGGAAAGGGCTAAGCTCTGGGGAATTAGCTCTGAGGAGCCAGGAGGCCTTTTCGCTGCTGCTGTACCTCTTCCTGAGGAAAGTAAGACACATAGTCAAAAGGGAGAAGCTGCTCTATGGGTTGCTAAAGTGAGGTCCATCCTGAGGACCTCAGGCACCTGTCAGGTACCTTTCCTGGTCCCTGCTACACTTCACAGATGGAACAGGAAGCCTGGCTCTCCTGCCCCAGAGCTGTTGCCTTTATGCCTGGTGGTATTCTGTGTTCACGGAGGCCTTGTGGAAACTTTTGCCCAGGGGAATGTGGGAGGTTTATAATTTGACGCCCTCTCTATGGAAAAGGCAGGACTGGGCAGGAAGCCCACGTGCTTTTCTGTACAGAATTTGTGCCTATCACAGGTGCTGATTCCAGCCTTCTGTCCTGCTTTCCTCAGCTCTTCTCTGTCTTAGTGGGGCAGCAACAACCTGTAACTCAAACCAGAAAAGTTCTGTCCCAAGTGAAAACAAACATTTCCCCTCAGTATTGAAGGTGGCACCTTTGAGAAGCTTTTGAATTGATTAGGTTGAGTAATATGCACTGACCACAATATTCACAACACATTAGCCCAGTTAAGGCGGGGCCCCCAAATGCTTTGCCTGTTCCTTCACCAAGAGAATCTTGAAGGAAACAGACATGCATTTCTTTAGTTGTCATTACTTTCTCTTGTGGGAGCTCATATGGCTCAAAAAGTTTTCTCCGGGTATCCCCTTTTTAGTCATATTTTATTACATAAGATTGATTTTTAGAGCCACCATTAAGTAGTGGCAAGATCTTGGTCTGTCATAAGCCTCAGTTTTTGTTCAGCAAAATTGATGATAATAATAGTACCAAAATCATGAGGTTGTTGCAAGAATTAAATGAGACAAAGCATTCAATGTATTAAACTGATACATAGCAGGGCAAATTGTAAAAATTATGATTAGGACTCTGATTATATTTGACAAGTTTAACTTGACAGTTTCAAAGATATCAACCATTCATAATTGAAAAGAGTACTTAAAATACAATCCTTGTTTTCTAGAAATATATATGTGTATATCTGTGCATAGAAATAAAAAACCTGAAAATATATAGGTCAACCTGTGAATAGCGGCTATCTCTTTTGTAGGATTAAAGGTGTTTTATTTACCTTATTTTTGCTTATTTAAATTTGCAAATTTTTCTAAAGTTACTTATTAAAATAATTTCCATAATAAGGTGTTATGCTTTTTTTTTAGATTTTTTATTTATTTATTTTTAGGGAGGGAAGGGAGGGGGAGGGAAGGGGAGAGAGAGAGAGAGAGAGAGAGAGAGAGAGGGAGGGAGAGAGAGAGAGAGAAACATCAATTTGCGGTTGCTGGGGGTTATGGCCTGCAACCCAGAAATGTACCCTGGCTGAGAATCGAACCTGGGACACTTTGGTTCCCAGCCCACGCTCAATCCACTGAGCTACGCCAGCCAGGGCAGGTGTTATGCTTTTTTAAATTTAATTGTTTAGGTAGAGAGTTTCCAGGAACAGTTTTCTTGATCAAAGACTGTTCTAACTCTGGTCAGTGTATTCCATGGGGAGAGTGCTGTGAAGGATTCTATGATGAGGGTCTAACTGAGTCAACAAGGTCATAAAAAATACAGGACCTATGCCACCCAATGCCTGACTTTATGTGGGAAAAAATCAGCGTACTCTTGGTGATACTGTTTGCTGTTGAACTAGGCATGGCTTTAATTCCTTAACAGGAAACACTAGTCAGCAACCAGCAAGCACAGGTCTGATCTGACTTCAGAGTCAGAAAGAAGCCCCTTCTACATGCATCTTCATCTTCAGATCTCTGAACATTATAATTAGAGATCCCATGTGAAGTTTGCAGGGCTTGACAGATTTATCAGCCTACAAGACAGCAGACAACTTTTTCTTATTTATGCTCTTATCTTTAGCTCTTAACACAATTACATGTAGGTATTATAACAAGAATTGAATAAAATGTGTTACATAAAAGAACAGACTACTCTTCCATGTGCCTGTGCACATGAACTCATCATGTTTCTTCCAGAAGCAGACTGTGGTGGAAGAAAGTTGAAGGGGACTTGGAGAGGCCCTGAAATGTGCATGCATTGCTGTGGGAGAAGATGGGAAGTAGTGACTGAAGGGGACTTAAGGCACATGCATGAAAAGAGCAGTGTCAGTGAAGCTCAAACAAGCCCTCTATAACTCAGGTAAGGCTGGCTCTTTATTGTGGTCATCTATTATTGGTAGCAAGCAACAGATAATGATTCTTTTAACTTAAGGGGGAAAATAAGGGCTTTGCTAGAAATGAGAAATGTTTGCTAAAGAAGGTTTGAAGTCAAGAGAAAGCAGAGGTCAGAATGATCCCCAGATGAAGAAGCATAAAATGGAGTAAAAATAGCCTCTTCAACAAATGGTGTTGGGAGATCTAGACAGCTACATGCAAAACAAACAAACAAACAAACAAAAAAAAAACCCTCGATCACCATCTTACACCACACACAAAAATAAATTCAAGGTGGATAAAAGACTTAAATATAAGTCATGACACCGTAAAAGTCCTAGAAGAAAACATCAGCAGGAAAATCTCAGACATTCCATGCAGCAACATCTTCACGGATATGTCCCCGAAAGCAGGGGACATAAAGGAAAGAATAAACAAATGGGACCTCATCGAATTAAAAAGCTTCTGCATGGCTAAAGAAAACAGCATTAAAATGAAAAGAGAACCAACTATATGGGAAAACATATTTGTCAGTGATACCTCAGACAAGGGTTTGATCTCCAAAATATATAAAGAACTCACATGACTCCACTCCAAGAAGACAAAAAACCCAATTAACAAATTGTCAAAAGACTTGAACAGACACTTCTCCAAGGAGGATATACAGAGGGCCCAGAAACATATGAAAAGATGCTCAGCATCACTAGCTATCAGTGAGATGCAAATTAAAACCACAATGAGATACCACTTTATACCATTGATAATGGCCATCATAAACAAAGCAACAAATAAGTGTTGCAGAGAATGTGGGAAAAAGGAACCCTAGTACACTGTTGGTGGGAATGCAGACTGGTGTAGCCACTATGGAAAACAGTGTGGGATTTCCTCAGAAAATTAAAAATGAAACTGCCTTTTGATTCAGCAATTCCACTGCTGGGACTATACCCTAAGAGCCCTGAAACACCAATCCAAAAGAACCTATGCACCCCAATGTTCATAGCAGCACAATTTACAATAGTTGAGTGCTGGAAGCAACCGAAATGACCATCAGTAAATGAGTGGATCAAAAACCTATGATACACCAACACAGTGGAATACTACACAGCAGAGAGAAAGAAGGTGCTCCTACCCTTTGAGGAACAGCATGGATGGAACTGGAGAGCATTATGTTAAGTGAAATAAGCCAGGCAGTGAGAGACAAATACCATATGATCTCACCTTTAACTGGAACATAATCAACAAAAGAAAAAAGTAAACAGAATATAACCAGAGACATTGAAATTAAGAAAAATCTGACAGTAATCAGAGGGCAGGGGGGAAGGAGATCATGGGGAAAAGCTTTTTGGGAATTACTACAAAGGACACATGGACAAAACCAAGGGGGAGGGTGGAAGCAAGGGAGGGAGGTGGGTTTGCCTAGGGTGGGGGAGAGTGGTGAGGGGAAAATGCAGACAACTGCAATTGAACAAAAATAAAATAATTTAAAAAAAGAAAAAATAAAATGTTTAAATGATTTACCATTAAAAAAAAGGAATGATCCCCAAGATGGTGAAAACTAGCCATCATTCTCAGCAGTGATATGTGTCTGGGATGAATTTGCTCATTTTGTTTTGCCCTCTTGCCCTAAAGACTCCAAATCCAGTGAAAGTGTGACATTGGCCTAGCTTAGGTCCAGTGCACGTCCATGATCCATGTCAGGGGAAGATCAGAGGGCTTGGCTGGTGGTTCTCCAGAAAGTACGCCATGGGACAAGGGTGGACCTTTTACTGTAACAAAATTTGAGTTTTAGTATTGAAAGGGAAATAGTCCTTCTGTAGTAAGACAATCCGTAACCATTAAACCATTCTTTCCTCTTCAACTACGTAATTTATAACCTCCATGTTTTCTGTCTTTTGAAAATTGGCATAGGAATGCCTGTCCCTTTGTAACTCCTGGTTTGGTTTGAGGTCAAGAAAGATAATGAGTTTTACAGAAAGGTTTTATTTAGTAAATACAAAGCTGGAGATCATACCCTGCAAAACAAGATAAAATAAAAATAATCACTGTTTTCTCTAGAGCTCAGGATCTGAAATAAGATGAACATTTATTTACCCAATGTAGTAAATAAGAGGACACTCTCTAATGATCCAGGATTTATATTTTACTAATTTTTCCTTGGTCTGGCAGATTGAAACAGATATAAGCAGGCAGGCTCTTAATTCACTGCTCAGGATGAGGTGCTGCTCATCCTGAGACCATGGCTATTAGCTGTCTCTTTCTCTCTCACATGTATATACACATGTAGATGCTCTATTTTCTTAAATGTGATCTAGGACATTTATTATTTAGTTTTAGTTTTACAAGGGAGGAAATCTCTAAATTCAAAAGAACTGCTAACTTTATAGAAGCTATGCTCCTGAACCTCTTCACTATTATTTAAAGGGGCCCGTAATGATTTAATGTCAATCTTGCTATCTTTCAAAAGAGTCCCCTCAGAAGGATATGGTTTGTTTGTATGCTGAAGAACATCATTTTGTAGGCTATCTGAAACACATGTCTTTTTTATGTTTGTATTTTTTTTTAAGAATAAGAATCCTGGATAGAAGTTTTTCTCAGAGGTCACAGTTATGCTCAGGAATTGAGAAACAGAGGCTCTAAATCTTCTTGAACTTTATTCTGCTTTTGATAGTAATCTGTGTGTGTTTGGATCTCCTAAAGAAAGAAAAAATAGCCAGTTATTTTTAAATTTTACTCCCAAAAACATGCTTCTGAGATTTTTTTATATCAATAAGTACAGTGTACCTTATTCTTTTATCTACTGAATAACATTTTATATTTGGATGTGCCATAATTTGTTTTACAAGTCTAGCTTTGATAGACAAATTGTTTCTCAGTTATAATTATTATAAATAATCATAAAATGAATTCCTTTTACACACCTCTTTGTGCATATGCATAAATTCTTCTCAGGGCAAATGTGGATCATACACACAGTGCTTAATCAGTCTCACATTCATGTTTGTGAATACATAATCAATTTTCTCAACACCATTCCT
The DNA here is from genome assembly GCF_004126475.2 of Phyllostomus discolor. Classification (NCBI taxonomy): domain Eukaryota; kingdom Metazoa; phylum Chordata; class Mammalia; order Chiroptera; family Phyllostomidae; genus Phyllostomus; species Phyllostomus discolor. The sequence goes on from NC_040907.2 coordinate 137,281,586, forward strand.
AAGTTGTTTGTCTTCTCTCCACTGGACTGAAGTTCAGTCAGTGTTGTATACTAAAATCAGGTATGTAGCTACACTTCCCCACATTCATGTACGCTGTCTAGTTTGTTCTATAGTTCTATTTATCTATTTCAATGTATTATTTTTATTATTATAATTTATCTTGTCATAATTTTAAAACTATCTTGATTTGTTTTGCACATATACACTTCTATGAGAAATGCTATAGGGACTCTGATTAGAATTACATTTTTAGATAAGTTTGGGAAAAACTGCCATCTTTCTCATATTGCCTTTACATTAAAATATTTCCATTTATTTGAACCTTCTTTTACAGTCTATAGTATATATTATAACAACTGTAATCCAATATCTACATGTTCATTGTTAATATAGAAATGGGGATGCTTTTTTGTGTTGATCTTGTATCTTGTCACTCTGCTGAACTCACTTATTAACCCTATGATTTTCTTGTTTTCTGCACAGCCAATGATTTCATCTGCAAATAGAGACAGTTCCATTTTTTTCCTTTCTGATCTGCATGTCTTTTGTCTTTTCTTGCTTTGTTGTAGTGATTAACACATGCAATGCTGTGCTAAATAAGAGTAGTGAAAGGAATCTTGGCCTTGTTCCTGGTCTCACAGAGAAAACATTCAATCTTTTAAGGTTATTTATGTTAACAGTAGATTATCTTTCAGATGTTCCTTATCAAATTGAGAAAGTCCTCCTCTATTCCTCATTTGCTGACAGTTTTTATTATGAACATATTATTAAAAGATTTTTCTGCATCCATTGATATGATCATATGATTTTTCTTGTTGATTTGGTGAACTACACTTATTGGTTTTCATATGTTGAACCAACCTTGCATATACAGAATAAATACCACTTGGTATTTGGTGAACTACACTTATTCAGTCTGTTGATTTGGTGAACTACACTTATTGGTTTTCATATGTTGAATCAGCCTTGCATATACAGAATAAATACCACTTAGGCATGGTCCACAACTCTTTTCTTTATATATTATTGGATCAATTGCTGGTATTTTGTAAAGAATTTTTGTATCAGATATGTGTGTGTGTGTGTGTGTGTGTGTGTGTGTGTGTGTGTTTATATTAGTTTCTCAGCATTACAGAAGGGGAATAAGGTGGGTTCTCTAAAGAGCTGACTTTCAAGCTAAGACCTGAATGATGAGAAAAGACTGACTTAGAGGAAATTTGTGTAAGACCGGTTCAGACATAGAGCAACAAGGGCAAAAAGGGCAGCAAGAATGAATTTAGAGTGTTTGAAGAAAATAAGGAAGGCCAGTGTCCTTGGAGCACAGTGACTGATGCAGGATGACATGAGGAGTAAGACAGATCATGAAGGGACTTGCAGGATAAGTTCCTTCTTCTTTCTCTCTTCCTTCCTTCCTCCTTTCCTTCCTTCCTTCCTTCTCTCTCTCTCTTTCTTCCTTTCTTTTTGGTTTAATGTGCAAAATAAAGACCTTAGAGAATGCAAGATAGTGAATAAAATGATCTGATTTACTTTTAAAAACATCCCTCTGGTTGTTATATGAAAAACTGGTTGATAGAGAATGAAAGGCATAAAGAGAACAAGTCGGAAGATACTGCAGTGCTTAGAAAGGGATGGGTATGTTGGAACAGGTGAGGTCATCCTCATTTATAGTTGAGGAATAAGAAACATAATGAGTTTCTAGGTTTTAGTCTACAAAAACCACCAAATGAAATCAGGTTTCCCTTAGAAATGGATTATTCCATGGCTGGAATATGGAAAATAAAAGGTGAACCTGGAATACCTTGTGGTATAAATTAATAACATGCTCAAAACATTATAGTAACATATCAGGAAGACATAGAGAAACCATTTTAAAATGGTTCACATTGGCCAATCTTAGTACACTTTGAGGATCAAAGTAAATGAAGATTGCACCATAATACAATGAATAAAATGATAATACACAAGTTCATTATAATAAAATAATAAGGAAATAAAGAAGGGAAAAGAAGCTATTTTGAGGAGGATCCTAACCAATAAGCAAATTTGTTGTATATCATGAGTGGATAACCCACTGCAATGGGGTTCACAGAACTAATTTTCCCACTGTTATGAAATGTTAGCAGGAAGACTGCATATCAATAAACTGTTAGCTTTTCCTTTTCTTTCCACTTCTTGACAGAGAGAAATATTTATTCTCTGAGAAATAGTTTCCACATGCAAAAAGTTTTCAATTATTAAAGTTTTTAAATAAATTTCCATAAATAACAATAATTATCGGTGATGTTTACATTTTTAAAAAAGTCTCTTTATAGCCTTATTTGTCTTTTCAAATGAGTTGATTATCAAAATAAAGTTGTTTTTAATTGAACTGGAAGTAGGCTTCCAATTTTGAATTTATTGACAAAAATCAATAAAGATCACCTAATTTTGCCTAGTGTACTTTTGCACTTTTGATGACCACAAGAAATAACTTGTCAAGTCAGGGCTGAAGTTGAAGAGGCAAATATTTTGTAATAAGTTTTTGTTATTATGAATTATTTTGTATTAGTATGTATGTAGTTCATCTCATTATATCTTGGCATATATATAAAATTAATTTACTTAAAATATTTTAAAAAAATGAGTGCCTGGTGCTACCATAAGAGTCCCTAATGAGTCATTTACTGTAATTATGCTAGTATTAATTTATAATTTTTTAACAAGAATTTCCCATTTAACAAATAATAGCATAAATGATCTGCCCAAGCAAAAGGAGGTAGTAATAATAATAAAATGGCAGCCAAAAAAATTATCCTAATTTAAGGTTTCCTATTCAATGAATATATTACATATATCTGAAATAATCATTTATGGGAAACACCTAATAAAGCAAGTCATTCCAAACTGCAGCTGAATTTTAACTGAGCTCTGCAGGATGCCACAAGAGAAGCAGCCTGATAAACCACAGCACGTATCTTCTCTGTTTCACCCCTGGCTTTTCCATTCTTTACTAGTAAGACTTTTCATACTTTAGCATTAGGAAAAATAATTTGTAAAATTACTTCAAACTATTTAGAATCCTTGTCACCTCACTTAATTATTTTCTACATTTTAGAACCTGTTCCTCACATGCCATTATCTGAGAAAAGTATTTCAAGAGGACTGTAAATTTCGCATATGTATATGGCAAGTGTATTGTGTTCCTTCTTTTCTCTTCTTTGTTTTCACACTTCTGTGCTGCTAGTGAAGTAAATAAGTTGATGGATCAGAAAGTATGGATGAAACTGTATTGGAATAACTTATTTATTGATAGGCTAGCTTAGGTACCTAGCTGCCTGTTATTGTGTTAAAATGCATTTTTTTACCTCAAGGGAAAATCTTTATTGCAAGTGAAATTGAGTATTTTTGAAAATATAGAAAAATAGTGCTATAATAGCAGTTTTCAACAATGTTAGAGTAGATTACTTACATAAAGAAATCATTAAAATGCAGATTTAAGAGGCAGAAAAAAAGGGATCTGGAAACTTCATTTTGTGTATAAAATAAATGTAAAAAATAAATGGGTTGGACTAAATGTTCCCTTGGCCTCTTTAAACTCAAATATTCTTTGAATATTGGCATTTGTAATTTTAAAATTTATGTTTCTTGTTAAATTTTCAAATTATTTTCCTTAAGCCTAGGAGCAATTATTCATTTGATGATCACAATTTGATAAAGTCAATTCAATAGAGGAAACATTATGGAAAATCTATTATAAACAAGGAACAGTAAGCAAATATCCTTATGGATCAAGTCCATTATATTGTTGCATCAAAATTACTGGATTTGGACAAGGTCTAGATAGTATTTCATAAAGAAAATCTTCTTGCTGGTTTTGAGAGCTTACCTGTGTTCTTTCAGAAAATGGTGGTCTCCATAACTCAGACTTGGACTCTTCTGACTTTGGTGCCAGGGCCCACCTCTTGCATATTTATAATTGAAACACGAGGTCTTCTCCAAACACTAGGAATCCAACTAAAATAAATGGCCATAGTGAAAAGAAAATGGAAAAGGATGTTCTCGCAATTCTTAACAAGAATCTTGTTAATAGGTCAGGCTCTACAGAGCAACATTTTGCAGTCAGTTATTTACCTCCAGGAAGTTAATTAACAGCTGTCCCAGTATTTAGAGGTTGTTTTATAAAATGCCCAGGAGAATTAAAAAATGCAATTAAGAAAAAAAAATGTGTGCTTTTCCTCAAAGGTATATTTTATTGTTGTTACCAAAGGCCTAAATTCAACACCCTACCTTTTAAGTTGATTTGTACTGAGAAAGAGAATGTAGAAAGCTCTGTTTTTCTAAAAAACAAATTGGATTGCACAGAATTACCATTATCTGCATGCATTTGGGACAACATATATATTGTTTCGTCACTCAGGCATATTTATAAGTTCTACTTCTCCTTTGTTTATACAGAAAGGCTGTCTAAAGACACAGCTTTGAACTCTAATAAACCTGAGTCAAATCCTCAGATGGCTGTTTACTAGCTGAGTGATTTCAGGCCAATTACTGAAAAGGAGAATGGCCAAATTGAAAGAGGAAGATACTGTTCTCAGGGAAATATCAAAGATTATTTTAGAGACAGAGACTCTACCTTCTGAAAACGTTTATTAAAATATTTAAAGTTTAGTGGTAAATAGTGGAAATCAGCTTTGGATAGATTGCCTGGCTGTGATAAAATTATCAGTGTATCAAGAAAAAGAAATGCAAACATTGCCAAAGTCACTAAATTGTCTGTTTATAATGGGAAACTGTGACTGTTGTATGAGCATCACATTCACAAGGGTTATTTCAGAGGAATATAAACATCAGCGAACACAGAATAAGTCTGTTTCTGTCAAAGTCCAGGTTTATGGGACAGATTTAAGGTTTTGTTAGTTGGGTACCAAAAGTAAGGTGACTCTGTTTTCATTGGTATTGTTAGCATTCTCATTGCTATTGTTTTTAATTACTACTTTGTTTTTGGTTCAACTCATAATTAAAATATTTTTCTTTTTTTTGGATTTATTTCCACATTTATTTATCACTGGTAAGTGGCTTAGTGATAGTGAAAGCAGGCTAAATTATTAGGCCTTTGTTTTCCTACAGTAGATTCTATAGTGCCCTGGAGTAAGAAAGTATGTGGAAGCAGGGAGATTTAGTGTGGCTGTAAATTTAATTTTTAAAATTTAAACACATAGTATGCCATGCAACTCTGCAGTAGTTTGGGAATTATTTATGTAATTGCTTGTTACTTAATTAAACAACTTATGCTGTTTGAAAATATTCATTTTTATTCTGTATTATTATTCTGTTTTATTCTATTGTGCCAAATCATTTTATTTTAACATATCCATTTAGCTATTTATGATTTGATTGTTCATCTCAAGGGTACATTAAAAAGACTTTTGATTTACTGTGACTGGGTTGCTCTGTTCGTTGAAGTGTCATCCTGCACACCAAAAGGCTGTGAGTTTGATTTCTGGTTTGGGTGCATACCTAGGTTGCAGGTTTGATCTCTGACTGGAAACACATAGCAGGTAATTGATTAATGTTTCTCTCTCACGGCAATGTTTTTCTCAGTCTGTCTCTCTCTCTCTTCCTAAAATCAATAAACATTCTCAGGTGAGGACTGAAACAAAAGACTCTTGATAAGAAGTGATGGCCTTTAGTGACTGTCATCTTTAACCTCTCATTTTTTACTACTGAGATTGTGACTCATCTATACTTTAACTTATTCTGTATTCTGTTATAAGAATCTGGCCTATGGAGCAGTGGTTGACTTGGGATTGTCTCTGAGTATGGTTTATTCATAGTTACATGTCAATTCTCAGCCAGGGGCAACTTCAACACAAAATTGAAAAGAGCTGCTTAGAGGTAAGATAGTTGCAATATTCTGTTGCTTGCTTTTGATGCCCAAAGCTATTAATTATTAGAAGAAAACAATCTGGTTTTATTAAAGCAAACATTTTTATAACAGTACTATTCTTGTCTCAGAGCAATAAATAATATGAATTTGGACATATTCATGAGTAGAAACTTCAAACCAATTAAATAACAAGGATGTCCCCCAAAATTCACTCTTGCCATAGAGGAAGGACCAGGGATGACTTAAAAAAAAGAAGAAGAAGGAAGGAATGAAGGAAGGAAGGAAGGAAGGCAGGCAAGAAGGAAGGAAGGAACACATTTTATTCTTTTTCTGAAAGAACATTGGAGACTATTCTGACCTGAAAGGTTGCCTCCTGCACAGGGGGATTTCAGTTCAGCTTAATAGCCAGGCTATAAAACAAGCAGCTATCATTCCCATCTGTACCTTGCCATTTCAATTATTTTCTTAAAAAATAACATATAAAGACTGCATTAACAAACAGGTTACCTTTGTGGGCATGGAGGTTAATCCGGTTGAGAAACTCTAGGAGCCTGTTGAACACAGGACTTAGGTTATCCCACTGTGCGGCAATTGCTTGAAGGAGGCTCCAGGCGTCATTAACTCTCTTTACCCTGGGCTGACAAAGCTTAATGAGAGATCTCTGGAGTCCAGAGAAAGTTCTCAGGAAAATGAAAGTTGTGCTGGAAGTGTGAGATTGGGCTGGTGTATAAGAAAATGGTTAGAAATCAGAGAGGGGTGCCTACAGAACCTGTTGGATCATACTATTGCTAAAAAAATATAAGTCTGAGTCTGTTTCCTTGATAGTTGGACTAAATGACTCACAAGCATGAGTGCAGCAGAATCCACTTAATGAATGCTTATCCACTTAGCTTTATCCTCCACCTCACCCCAAATAAAACGCAGAACATTAGACAGGCAGATTTTCTATTTGGCTTTAATTTCTCCCTTCAACATAGAGCACAGGCTTTATGAAAAATGATGAATGAGAAAAAGAATAATGAAAGGAGATTAACCTCTGCAAATAAAACTTTCTGACCGTGTCCCTCAAATCAGATAAGAGGAATTTCAGGAACATGTAAAAACTGACAACTAACCAGGACCCTGACATTACTGCCTCCCAAAGCAAAGTCAGTACCTGTCTCCACCCAGACATAGTATTATATCAAAATTATATATTGTATGTTCAAGGCACTGTGAACTTTCTGGATACTGAGAAAGACAAAATGTATGGACAATAAAAACATGATTTTAGCCCTGGCCAGGTAGCTCAGCTGGTTGGAGCATCATCGCGCATACCAAACGGTTGTGGTCCCTGGCCAGGGCACATACCTAGGTTGCAGGTTCAATCCCTGGTTGCAGGTTTGAACCCAGGTCAGGGCACCTACAGGAGGCAACTTATCAGTTTTTCTCACTGAAGTTTTTCTCTCTCTCTTTCTCTCCCCTCTCCATGTCTTGCTCCCTCCCTTCCTCTCTCTCAAAAATCAATTAAAATATCCTCAAGTAAGGATTAAAAATATTTTACTAAGGCTGTTACAATAAGCAGAATGATTATTAATGAGGAATATCTCAAAGAAAAGGAAAAGGAGCTTTTATAAGGGTGGGTAAACAAGGGAGCTATTCCATCCTCTCATGAGGAATAGAGGGGAAGGTATTTTCTTGCAGTGTGCCAGAGCGGGTGGCTCCTCGAGGTTGGCAGTGTCACAGAAGACAAAGGAGAAGCATTTTGGAAAACAAAAGAGTGAGGCATTTCCACAACCATCACTGTTTTTTGGGAGCATGAGGTTCAAGTAAAGTTCAACATTATTAGGACCCAATAACTTCAGATTAAGAATATTTCAATATGAATGAACTTATAATGGAGATGTTCACCTACTTGAAAAAGTGTTTAAAAAGTTTTTGAACTAAATGAATATGAAAACAATTTATCAAATTTCATGGGATAAATGAAAGCCATCTTAGAAGAAAATGTATAGTTATATGTTGGAAAAAATAAAAGATGTAAAATCAACAAGCTAAGATTCTGCCTTAGGAAACTAGAGTAAGAAGAACAATTTAAGCATAAAGCCAGTGTGAGAAAAAAATAATAAAAATTTAGAGTAGAATAAAGTGAAATATTTCAATGAAATTTAAAATAGGGAAATAATAGAGAAAATTCACAAAACCAAAAGCTGCATCTTTGAAAAGATAAATAATATTAATTAATCTATAGCCAGGTTAGACAAGGAAAAAAGGAGGGGAGGGGAGAGGGAGGAGATAAGTTATCACTATTAAATTTAAGTGTTCATCAGCAGTTATTTCATGGGCATTAAAAAAATAGTAATAAAGGCCATGACTGGTGTTGCTCAGTGAGTTGAACATTGCCCCGCAAATTGAAAGATCAAGCATGTGCCTAGGTTGCTGCCCAGGTCCCCAGTTGGGATTGTGCTAAAGGCAACTGATAGATGTTCCTCTGGCATGTCAATGTTTCTCTTCCTCTCTTTCTCTCCCATTCCCCTCTTTCTACAAATAAATTCAGTTTATAAAATAATAAAAGAATAATATAAACAACTCTTTGCACACAAATTTTATAAATTAAATAGAAAGGATCAATTACTTCAAACATATAGACTAAAAAATTCATACAGAGAAATAGATAATCTGAATATACCTGTATGTATTAAAGAACATTAATCAATAATTAATAATCTTACAAAACAGAAAGTACTAGGTTCAGATGATCTCCATGAGTAATTTTACCAAATATTTAAGGAAAAAAAGGGTTTAAAAATTCTTCATAATTTCTTCAGGAAAACAAAAACAGAAAGAACACTTTTCAACTCAGTCCATATGGCTAGCATGACCTTAACAATGAAACCAGAAATGAAACAACAACAACATTAAAAGAGGGGGAGTCCTGGCCATTTGGTTAAGTTGGTTGGAGCATTGTCTTGTTCACCAAAAAGTTGCAGTTTTGATTCTTGATCAGGGCATATACCTAAGTTGCAGGTATGGGAGGCAACCAATCATTATTTGCCACTGCCATCGATGTCTCTTTCTCTCTCAAAACAAAACAAAACAAAACAAAGCAATATACATATCCTCAGGTAAGGAAAAGAAAGAGGGGGAGGTGAACTGTTGACTCTATCACTCATGACTATAGACATACAAATCCTAAACAAAATATTAACATTTCTAATCTATCAGTGTTTGCAAAGAATCATAAATCACAATTAAGTGGTATTTATTCCAGGTATGCAAACTTTGTGGAACATTCAAAAATAAATCATTGTGATCCACCACATCAACAGACTAAAGATGGAAAATTATGTAATCATGCTAATTGATTCAAACTATTTAGTTGACAAAATACAAAATTCATTCATGATAAAAAAATCTCCTCAAACTAGGAATAGTGGGTAAAATTTTGTACCAAACGTACATATGCAAGACAGGTGTGGGGAGGAACAGAGACATGTGAGGTGTTGTGGTAATTCAAGAGACAGATGATGAGCTCCTGAAGTAAGACGGGTGTAGTCAGGGTGGATATGAGGAAATGGATTCAGAGATACTAAAGAAAAAGAACTGACAAGTCTATTACAAATCAAGGAAAAATTACATTTAAAACATGGCCTTTTCCACTAATGATCCAAAAAATCTTGTTATTTTTCAAATAAGGAAAAATACATTGTTCTCTCCATTTGATAAAATATATTTTCCCTCAAGGTACAAAACAGTCTACCTTTAAACAGATATTAATCTAATTTGTCATTTTGAAGCAGACTTTACATCCAGGAAATCTTTGCCTTGAAGAATAATGACGGGTCCTAAGCAGGGAGCTTCTGGGCCGTAATATTTAATGTCCTTTGGATAGTCATTTACTAGGAGAAATTTCAGATTAAGAAGTACCTTTGTCAGAATTAATTTTTATAGTTTAGACACATTAAATGCTTTATTAAATTTAGATTTGATGTACTTTCCAATAATGAAAAATTCCAATTACCCCCTCTGGGTAAAAGAGGAACTCAGAAGTGCTGATTAATCATTTCCGTAGTGGTGGGTGATGGGAGGCCTCTTAGGTATCAGAGTAGCTTCATTAGACAGAAAACATTCAGTTTTCAATGATGTGCTTTCATTTTCTTTTGTGTTTTCTTTCTTTCTTTTTTTTTTAGGAGCAGAGCTCACTTTATTAATCTAAGACACTGTTTTGTCATATCAGCAGTAGCAGCAGGGAGAGGAAGTTTAATACTTGCACAACCGATTTCATGCAGTTGTCATTAATATCAAGGAAGTAAGTGTTGGGCATAATGCTGGCATGGTTTCTAAATAAAGAGGTGTCAGATTGTACCTTTGGAGAATAAAAATCTGTGCCTTATTTAGCCCTGAGAGGATGACAACAGAAAGAATTGACTCTTTCCCTTTGAAATCTTCCAGCAAGGATTATCTGCTATTCAAATTGTGCACAGAAATGGAATTCTCTTGTTATAACAAGAGGAACATGAAGATAAAAACCAAAGTTTTCTTTCTTCCTTTTACTACATTAGAGCAGTTGGAAATCATTACAGTGCTCGTCATCGTTACATTTAAACAGAATGTGCCAACTGTTTCCAATGAGATTCCATATAAAGAGGCAGGGACTTTTCCTTAGGCTAGAATTTCTGGGAGAACTTGACGGGAAGAAACAAAGAAAATAGAATTTATTTATTTATTTACTTACTTAGGAAGGATGACTTATTTTTTATAGTTCATTTTAATTGTATTTTTTCCATTACCATTTATCCCCCTTATACCTTCTCCCACCTCTGCCCACCACCCTCCCCCCTGCAATCACCACAGTGTTCTCTGTGTCCATGAGTCTTTTTTCCTTTTTCATTCCATCCCACCTCCCCCACACCAACCCCCCAGAACTGTCAGCTTCCTCTCTCTATGAGTCTGTCTCTATTTCATTTGGTTTAAAAAAAAATGGAAAACAGGATGCTTTCCCTAAGATCCCTAAGTATGTTCTTTTTCTTGCCTCACTTGGAGTTACCTTCTTGACTCTACAATGGCTATCTATATATAATGACTACATAGCAATATTCATAGATTCATACGATCCAAGACCCCTAAGGAGCTCTGAGATCTAGTCTCTATGCACATTGAAATATACATTCCTTCCTTCTATGGGAACGTAAAGGAGAACACATGTGATTTGTAGACAAAGGGACGTTGAGCAGGGGATTTGCAGATGCTCCTGTTTCTCTTTCCTATGCCACAGATGCAATTTATCCCCTGGAAACAGGCACACAGAATTTTGTTTGTCTTGTTTAAGATTAGAAGTTGTTAGAGGAAGAGTGCACTAACAATTAGAGTCTTTCAACAATTAAATGAGCAGGAAGCCTTCAGGTGACTGAAACTTTTAAAACAGGAATTATATAGGAGATTCTTGCACCAGGGAGTAGACTGTCTTACGGTCCATATACACGCCATGAGTCTGTGGTTGCTTCTGCCTAATTTTTGCTGGCTCTTGCCTAGTTACATTCTAGAATAGGCAATTACTAATGGTGTCATAGCATTTTAATGTCATTCATTTAAATTAAATTTTGTGTGAAATTGTAAAACATTGCATATGACAAAACATTTAGCTTTCCTTTTGGCATCTGTGAAAATACAAATTACAAAGGCAACAAATGTGCTCATGTCTGGATATATGAAAAGGTGACATGTAATTGAATTATTCATAAGATTGACAGATAGAACATTATAAGCAACTTTTATTAAGGGAAGGGAGTCAGTACCAATACTACAGATCAAAACACTATCTTTTTCTAATTTTTATGTCTAGGCTACCAGACCATGTTTCTTAATATTCAGAGAAGATTCCTTGTAAATCACCTCCAGCATCACAGCTGTGATGTGGCATCATGTCTTCCACTAATACAGAAGAGTTATTGCATCCTTTCTAATCTGATCCTTCTATGGCTGGTTTTATTTGAGTTTTAAATGAATGTGAAACGACATGCCCAAGAAAATAAATCCAGCATTACTGGGTGTTGGTTGTATTCATCATTACAACTTTTGTAGGACTTATTTGAGTTTCAAAGTTAAGTAAAATAAAATGTGAACCACTGCTTTTTCAAACAGGTCATGGCTGTCTGTGGGAACCAGAAACACCTGTGTGATGCTGTAGAGAATCTCTGGGCCTGGGAATGTGGATCAATGGGTTCACTAAAGATCACTTAACAGAGGTAGTTTCCATTAATTTTAATTCTCTGTTATTTACATTTGGGACAGCCTTACAGGAATCAAAATTCACAACACTGTTACTTACTGGTGGAAGCAGAACTCTTCTGAGAAGAAACAGGGAAATGCTCTGATAATTGGTATGTTTTATGTTCCAGGCTACAGTTGATTAGAATATGAATACGTGTGCTGGAGAAAGTATGGCAAAATATGATTATGCCATAGACATAGGTGTAGGGGGTACCTCTGAACAGCTCAAAGTGTAAATTAACTAACATTTACTAGGTTTGTAATGTAGGACCCACTATTTAATCTTAACTTATAAAATGCAGATAAAAATTTTAGCTATGTTGTACAGTTACTGTGGACATTAAATAAGAAAATATGTACAAATATGTAAGACTTTTTGGAAGATTGTAAGAGCTTGATAAGCATTAGACTTTATTGTTGTTACAAATTATGATAGGAAATGTGCAAAGCAATGTGGTGGTGGAAACTGTACCAGATTATAAATCAACAAGTTGGATTCTAAATCTTTTATTATGACTGAGAAATTGAGTAGCTCTTAGCAAACTTAACTTTTTTGAGCTTAGCATACTTTTTTTGTTTCTTTCTTATATTAATTACTTTGTTTTGTTTTCCTGTATTCCTATTTTTTTTCTTACATTGTTTTGTTTTGCCTGTATTATAGAGAAATATGCTAAAGAATATCTCTCTCATTCTCTCCCTTTCTCCCAAATTCTCTCTTTTTTTACAGCTATAAAAGTCAATGATGTTAAAAGAGCCACTATACTGAGTCCAAAATCAACTTGTATATGCCTTACTGACTTAAATATTGAAAACTATGCATTATAACATCCTGAAGTGAATAGAATACAAGAGTAAAAATTAATCAAATTATTTAGAATAGCAGTCCTCAAACAGGAGCACTTTTCCCCATTAGAGATAATTGGCTATGTCTGGAGACATTTTTGATGGCCAAAATTGGAGGTATGTGGAGGTACTATGCCATTGCTTTCTAATAAGAAGAGGCTATGCATGCTACTCAACATCCAATAATGCATAGGGCAGACTCTTCTGGCAATACATTACCTAGTTCCAAACGTCAATGTGCCAATGTTGTGAAACCCTGATTTAGAGCATCATTTAACAAAAGCAATTTCATAGATTTACTGAGGGCCAACAGTGTTCCTGCCACTGGATGTACAGAATTCGATAAAAATAATCTTTGTCTTTGAGGAGCACAATGTCTGTGATGCATTAAGTCATCTATCATTTCTGCATAATCACATGCTTGCCTTTATTGGTAAACAAATACTAGTCATAGATCCTGCCAGAACATGTACAAAAGGATAAAGGCTATAGACCTTTGGGTTTTTATTGGATCAAGAAGATATTAGCTGAGTGGGTTTAAATAGTAACAGTGTTATATTTGTATTTTGTATGATTCAAATAGTTTAGAGGAAAATATATGAAATAAGTTATATAAGATATACATCTATTCCTAACAAATTCATAATGTCATCTCAGCAAATCTACTTGAAAGTGGCAATTTAAGGAATAAAATCAGAGATCAAAGAGAGGTAGCTGGGCAGAGACAGAGCACAGTTTGTCCATTTTCTTTCAAGTGGAAGAGTCAGGAAGGAAGAGGCACATCCCAGGGCATGCAAGTAAAAATGAGGCCAACTTCTCTAAGCAGAACTATGGATATATGCTAAGGACTGCAGAACCTGAACAACTGAGTTTCTGATCTACATTTTGCTAAAATAAATGACCAGTGGTAGAGAATTGTTATTATTACCTGAGAACATTATGCAACTTTACTGAAGATCTAAGACTATTTTTTTATTCTAAGTAGAAATAACTTTTCACAAAAACTGCTTTTGGGAAAGTGTCAGTGTAAGTGTCATGAAAAAGAAAAGGGCACAGGAGGTAAGCTGAAACTAAACTTGTAGTAATGTCTCCAGATCATCAAGCGGGTAATTGTGACCCACACTCGCAAAACTGAAAGTGGCAATGTACAGAGGGAGTGAAACTCCTTACAAAAGACCGAATAGGATAGCAGAAATAATTAGAAGCTAATTTAGGAACCTGATATCTATTAGGAGGGGAACTTTGATAGAGAAGGGGTCACAGAGAGTGGTGTACAGAAGATGCAAAAGAAAAGCAGGTGACTTGATCTCTTTAATTTACTCTTTAAAAGTATTTTTAATTGCTGTAATAACTTTTCATAGAAGATCTACCCTCTTAACAATTTTTGGAGTGTACAATACTGTTGACTGTAGGTACAATGTTACAGCAGATCTCTAGAGTTTATCTGGTTTGCATCCTGAAACTTTATGCTTATTGATAAGTAACCACCTGTTTATCTTATCCCCCAGGCCCTGGCAACTCATCTCTTTCATTTAAATGGACCATAATAACAGAATACATGTGGAGAAACATCTGGAGAAAAGCTGAAAGCTTGCAAATAATTCAAATTTCTATCAAATTTTATTTGCAAATGTTTGTGACCATACTGGAGCATAGGGACCAGATTTATAGTCCCACCTTATACAAATAGAAAACTGGGCAAAATATTATAAAGCACTGGTTTTCAGACATGCAATAATGAAAAGTGCAGGACTGAGATACTGGGGTAAGACAGAACTAGGTGTGGTTTATGCTGTATCAGCTTGATGTCTAAAGCCAATTTCCAGGCCACAGCACAGAGAAGGACACAAGCAGGGTCTCTTTGGAGCATTAATATGCTATTCTGTTTTTGTATAGACACGTAGTTAAAGTTATTCATTACAAGAGTTAATGGCATTTAAATTAGAGGTGAGAGGACAGAGCAAAAAATGAGAAGGTTTTCCATATTTTGAGAACAGTCTAAAAATCAGCTATGCACAATTTTATAAGATTTCACAAGGATCAGAGTCATGATCTCTAACTTTTCTGGTATAATTTCTTATCTACTGCCAAAAATCTTTATAATAGGCAGTTATTAGGGAAAATAAAATGCATCCTACTGTTAAGTCTGTTGGTTAAAGTTCCCAGACTTAAAAAAAGTTATACATTAACTTGTAGAATTTAATTCAGTAGAATGCAAAACATATCTGCCCTTTAAAATAGATCACTGCACTTTTAAATGTAGTCCAGCAATCTTAACATTTTTTTGTTTATTGATTTTGAGAGAGAGAGAGAGAGAGAAAGGAGAGAGAGAGAGACGTTTGTTGTTCCCATTTTAATGCATTTATTGGTTAATTCTTGCAGGTACCCTGACCCAGGGATCAAACCCACAACCTTAGGGTATTAGGACAACACTCTAACCAACTGAGCTACCCAGCCAGTGCCTTGTATTTAATTGCCTATATTACCTAGCACTGCAAATGTGCTTTAACCAATTTTTGTGTGGACTGTGGGAGACAGTCCAGACAAAAATTGGTTAAAGCACATTTGCAGTGCTAGGTAATATGAAGTCCGTGAAGTCCGTGAAGTCCATGTGTTGTGGCTGTGAGAGACAAATTCATACGGACTACAGATTCTGTGGAGAAAAAGGGATGGCATGATCTCTTTCTAGGTGAGAGAAAGGGCCTCGACCCTTGCCCAGACAAGCTTTTATTGCTTTTCTGGGCACATTACATCCATGATGGTCCTCATTTACTATGCACAGGTTCACTTTAGGTGGTTACCTTTTATAGAAAACAAAGGAGAAAATGATGCTAATTACATCACAGAAGAAGGATATTTGCAAATGCAAAGGGAAAACTGGTTGAACTGGTTACACTCATCCTTGGGAAGTTTAGCATAGATTTTAGGAAGCTACTTTAAAAATATGCAGTAAACATTTGCTGCCTCAATTCAGGATGAAGGAATTTTAGCAAAAGCAAGTCTCATAGCAGCCTAGGTACAATGCAGGCCTGATTCCCCACAGGAGAACCTATCTGTGAGCGTGGTCCTGAGTACTGGACCTTGTTCCCCACTGGCCTTTCCGAGTTGGGGCTGGGCTACATTCCCATGCCACAAGGAACAGTTCCCTATAAATTTTGACAGCTTACTTGTTACCTCATGAATAAGTTAAATAAAATGCTTTATGTTTTATGTATCAGTATTTACTTTAAGCTTTGAAATTTGAGATTTAACCAACAAAGCAACAGAGAGAAGTGGGCAGTAGGGAAGGGTAGGGTGTTGCAGGGAGATAAAAAGTAGCAGCAAAGGAATGAATACATAGAATAATTTGGCACATTCAGTGAACCAAGAACTTTAGGTTGGCCAGAGTAGAGGGTGTGTAAAGTGGGAAGTGGCTGTAATGATGCTGTACACAAAGGCTGGGTATAATTCTGAAAAGCATTTTATTCTTTTCTAAGGAGTCTGGCATTATCTTTTTGACAATGAGGATGCATGAAAGGTTTTAGAGCACCTTCCTTCTTGGTAATAGATTTATTTTCATGCATTTACCTGGTGTCACAGTAAAGAATTAATTGAAAGGAAAATATATCAGATTTATGAAAAACAAAATAGTTTTTTCTTGAAAAAATCCAAGAAAGGATTGATTAATATCCCCATCAGGAACACTGCAGTGTAGATGTAGTAATTTTCAGATTCATTAGGGAGATAGATTCAACATGAGTTGATGAGGTATGAGTCAGAAAGATGAGTTAATGAAGCATCTTAGGTTTATTGCCTGAGTGATAAACTGGGTGGATGGTCTGGGGTGACAGTTACTCAGGAGAGGAAAGACAAAATTGAGGACAACCTGGTGAAAGAAGAGAGATAAAATATGCAACTAGATTGTATGGCTAGGGAAAACATGTGCCTTATCCCCAGGGTACTTTAATATTAAGGAAATTCAGTTTATTTTAACATAAAGAAAGAATAAACTTAGCATGTACTTTGGATCTGAGCAGAGTCAATTGGAAGGCTGGCTCACCCTAAATTATGTGAGCTGAAAAATGGAGCTGATTATGTAACCTTTCTGGACACTAGACTTCTCATCTGTAAAATGGGAGTAAAAGTGCCTACTTTGTATGATGTTGTTGTGAGCTAATGATTCTAAATAAACTAACACAACTACTAACTAAATAAATAAACTATGGCAGACAGTAGACCCTCAGTGGAATGAGGCTAGGTAGGAGAGGTTACAATTCCTTTACTCTATTAAGAATAGTTAAGATTTTAATGGTACTTCTTGTTTAGACCAAATCAAGTGAACATTTGCTCAGTTCCAGTTTTGTACAGTTATTCATTCACTCATTGACTCAAACATTTAACAAATGTTTTTGAGGGTCTACTAAGGGCCTGGAAGTGTTCTAGGTCCTGAGGATACAGCAGTGCACAAGACAGGCTTAGTCTCTCCCCTCACAGGTCTTACACTCCAGGAAGGAAATCCCTCCATGTATCTGGCATGGGCAAACAATGGGAACATTACAGCTTATTATTATAGACTGTCTTCTCAAATAAAATTCATGAAATTACTGGGTGTTGGGGGTGGGGATTAGCTGAACAAAGCTAGAGCTATTGGATATATTTGAAAATCTCCTGCTCTGTAATGGTAACCTGAGTGAGCAAATAAGGGGGCAGTGTGTGTGTACTTAGGGTTTCACCTGAGATTGGTTAACAAAGACGATTATACAGAGGCTGAAATGAGATGGGCAGACAAGTGCAAATGCTGCAGAATTCTTCAGAAGAGTAGGAAATAAGTGGGTATAATATCAAATTTAAACTTTTTGTTCTTTATTACTCTCTTTGTGCTACCACGTGGTTCCCAATAGTTGCAAGTCCAAGTTCTAAAATTAATGCCTTGTTACCAACACTTTAAGTTTAGAAAGGAAAGTGGATTGGTAGGAAGAGGACTCCAAGTCTTCTGTGAATTGAACAAAATGTTCCTTTATATGCTTTAGCAGAACACAGTCACAGGTAAGCTATGAAAATTAGATGGCTCTCATGTATTTTCCTGCTTACAAAGCAATGCTCCATGTACCTGGGCTGTTGTAGATGGACTTCATGTGACCTGAAACTGATTTTTAAATATTTTAACTAATATTTGAACTTGGAGATTTCACTTTTTAAAAACCCAGATTTCTACTTTTTCTTGAAAAGAAAAAAAAGTAGAGATCTTGCAGCCCTGGGCCCAATTTCTACACATCAGCAATTGGCTGGACCCAAGTGCTGCCCTGTGTAGATGTAGCCTGCATTGCCTCATGCAGTGCACTTACTCATAACACATAAGCTGGGCAGTCATTTGACTTTGAGAACCTGCCTAGTCCCTAGAGAGGAATGGATTCACTGCTGTGAGTTGTCAGCACTTGCTAGTCTTCACTCTGCCTTTGATGCCTGTGACCACATTTTCTAACTTCCTTATCATCTGGGTTGTACATACATTTTAGGTTTTCAAATACAACTTAGTGATGTAAGACTTAGAAACACAAGAGCCGAAGTGGTGGTGGACAGATGCAAAAGTGCATAGGTATAAGTTTTGTTTTTTCAAAATTCCATTTAGATGCACCATTTACGAAAGTAAATGCCTAGGTTTTCAGTGTTACAAACAGAATGCATACACCCATGGAACATTCAACCCTATTAAAATATACAACATTCCATCACCACAGAAGAGCCCCTGTATCCCTTCCCAGGCATTTCATCCTACCATTTCTCTCAGCTCCCATAGGAAGACATTTCTTATTTCCTTCACCATAGCTTAGTTTTGCTGGTCTTGAAACTTCATATAAGTGAACTTCCATGAAATGCAGTATTTCGTGCCTGGCTTCTTTTCTTGAGCTAGAATATTTCATAGTCTGATAACATTAAATTTTTATATTTTAAGATTCAACCATTTTATTAGTCTTAATTCCTTTTTATTGACAAAAACAATAACATGGAATATTTTTACCAAAAGTTGCTTATAGTTGTCTCTAGTTTGGGGCCTTATGCACTAAGTTATTTTATAAACATATGCTTTCATTTTCTTTGGGTTAATGCACAGAAGTGAGATTGCTGTGTTAAAGGGATGCAGGTTTAACATTTTAAGAAAAGACCAAGTTGCCTTTCAGAACAGTTACACTATTTTACATCCCACCAATACATGGCAGCTCCAATTTTTCAACTTTGTTATCAATATTTGGTGATAGATTTTTAAATATTAGCAAATCTAATGGCTGTGTTTCAATATTACATTAGGGTTTTAATTTTTCCCTCTTCATAAATGATGTATGATTTTTTTCATTTACTTATTAATCTTTTGTTTCTCTTCCTGTTGCATTGTTTATTTAACACTTTTACCCATTTTTATTGGATTGTTTGCAGTTTTGATATTGAAGTTTAAGATCCCTTTATATATTCTGAATACTAGACATCTGTCATCTCTCTCTATGTATACATATGACAAGTGACATGTCATTTATATATATTTATCAATGACCATAATGACATAATCCTAACATATAGTTATAAAATATATTTTATCCTCATTTTGAAAATTATAAAAATGAATTTTATCCTCATTTCAGTAGTGTCTTTTGGAGAGCAGATTTTAATTTCAGGGAAGTCTAGTTTATCATTGTTTTCTGTTATAGTTTTTGCCTTCTGTGTGTTGGAGTTTTGCCTACCAATTAGCGAGAGTCAAAAATTGTCCATGTTCTGATGAACTCTGTATTATCCCTAAATAGAAAATATTTTCCCTCTCCTTGCACTCAAGATTAAAAAACTATTTCAAAATTTATCTTAGTAACTTTAATATTGGGTTACCTATGTATATATTCCTAAATAAAATGTCCTGAATACATGGGGGTTTCAGTAAGTCACATCTGAACTATATGTAAACTTTGATAACCTTTTCCTCTCAACATTATATTTATAAGATTTATTGATGTTCATGAGTAAAGCATTAGTTTATTACTTTTGATGGGTCTATATTATTTCATTCTTTAACTATACCACACTTAATCAATATTCTTATCAGTGGACAATGTTTTTCACTTCCTCTCTACAAAAATTGCTACAATAGGCATTTCTGTATAAACCTGACACATATTCAAGACTTTCTCTAGAATATGTAGTTAGAAGTTGAATTACTGAGTGTATAAGGTATTCACAACTTTGACTTCCCCAGATAAATTGTTTAACATGGTGGTTTTGCCAATCTAAATTCTCACCAACAGTTTACAACAGTCTCTGTAACTCCATAGCCCATCAGCTCTAGGTGTGATCTGCATTTAAGTTTGGCCAATTATTTCTCCTACTAATATCTGTTAAGGATCTATTGCATTTCAGGAACTCAGTATCTGCTTTACAAAATGATCTCTTAATTCTCACAACAAAGCTGGGAAGCTAAGAACAACTCTCATTTAACCACATTTAATCCGAGGTTTAGGAAGATTAAATATGTCAAAATGTTACCGGAACCCTAAAGCTTTTTTATTGAGTCCACCTCCCTGTGCACACTGGCTCAGAGAAATGCATGAACAGGAGTTTGCAGTAGAGAAAGAAATAAAATAGTTTAATATTAAATGGGTCAATGTGGAGACAGGAAGCTTATGCTCTAAAAACCTGACTCCGTGATGGTGTGTAGGTTACTGATTATTTAGGCCAAAAATCAGAAGATACCATGGGTTAGCAGGTTGGGGACTGAGCTGGGAGATAATTGGTAGAAGGTGAGGTAAGGGTAACGAATTATTTCTGTATGTCTTGAGGACAGTTTTGTGGTCTTTTTCATTGTCCCTCTGTCTAGTCTCAGGGGAAAGTAGCCAGAGGCTCTTCCCACTTCAGGAATCCAGATCTGAAACATAACTCAGGTCAAAATGTTACTCTTAACCTGCCAGGGGTCCAGTTCTTATGACCATTAGTCAGGTCCGGACTACTGTCTCCTGTTGTCTTGGGGGTTACTGATTTTCTGGGGAAGAGGTTATGTCTGTGAGGGAGAAAGGGCAAAGGAGATAATTTCTACAGCAAGAATTTTAAATTAAATTTAATAAAAGTATTTTAAATAAATAACATAAAAGTCTTTATTTATTTAAATAAATAATTTAAATTAGATGTAATATTTTAATAAATTTATTTATTAAATACATTTCATGAAATAGGGACCCTAGGTTTCAAAAACTTTTCAGTTAATGATAGCAGTAAGTTTCTTAGGATGTCTCTTAAACACTTTGTGTGCATGATTTCATCTCAGTCCCCACAACTCATGAGATAAAATCAAGGTGTCAGCAGGACTGCATCTCTTGTGGATACTCTAGAGGTTAATCCATTTCCTTGTCTTTTCAGGCCTCTAGAACCTCCTAATATCCTTTGGCTCATGGCTCTCTTCTTCCCTCTGTGAAGGTAACAAGGGAAGGTCAATTCTTTCTCATGCTGCCATCTCTCTGATTCTCTCCTCATTCATTCTTCCATTTAATGGACCTTTGTGATTATATTGGACATACTTGCATAATCCATAATAATCTACCTGCTTTATGGTCAGCTGATGAGCAATATTATTTCTATCTGCAACTGCTTAGCATGTAACATAGCACATTCACAGGTTCCAGGAATTAGGACATAGATATTTTGAGGGGCCATTATTCTGTTCAGCATTGTGAAGGATCAACATTTAAACCCAGATCTGCATGATTGCTGAATGTCTTCATAACTCTACATCTCAGACTTATATTTAACTGGAGAACCCAGGTTGTGTATGAAAGTGTGTTGGAATGGAAGGACTAGTTGTATAGTACAGGAGGGTATTTTTTTAAGATTTTACTTATTTATTTTTAGAGAGTGAAGGGGGAAGAGAAACTGATCAGTTGCCTCTCACACACATCCCAGCTGAGGAACTGGCCAACAGCCCTGGGAAATACCCTGACCTGGCCGGTGACTTTTTCCTTTGCCAGACAAAGCTCAACAAAACTCAGACAACTGAGCCCAGTGGTCAGGGCTGTAGAAGGGTTTTTTCAGGGCCTTTCAGGCAAGATCTGGGCCATTGAATTCCATCCTTAGCACTGGTTGTTGTGAATACAATGGTAGGAGAGTGCAGTGTAAGCCCCAACAGTTGGTTTTTCCTTTTTGTAGTGCCAGTGCCTGACTTAAGCTTTGATTCCAAGGCATCCACTTCAAGGAGATGTACTTCAAAGATGGCTGTCTGGAGTAAGTGCATTTTAGCCAGGAGACTAGATAAAGAGCCAGGCTGCAGGGGATGTGCTCCTCCTCCACCACTTGTTCTTAGTTTTACAGATCTTGTTGGATTTCAACAACTGACCACTTACATCATTGTCTTTTTCTCCTCTTTGCTTTAAATTACTGCTCTTGTGGGTTTTTGTTTGCATTTTCATTGTATTTTTTCCATTACCATTTAGTCTCCTTATACTCCCCTCCCTCCCCACTGCAGTCACCACACTGTTGTCTATGTCCATGAGTCCTTTTTCCTTTTTGCTTAATCCCACCAACCCCACTCCCCCCATTTAGCTGTCACCCTGCTCTCTATCTGTGAGTTTGTCTCTGTTTTGCTCATTAGTTCAGTTTGTTCATAAGATTCCACATATGAGTGAAATTATATGGTATTTGTCTTTCTCCGGCTTATTTCACTTAGCATAATGTTCTGTAGATCTATCCATACTGTCACAAAGGGTAAACTTTTCTTCTTTTTTTATAGCCAAGTAGTGTTTTCACTGTGTAAATGTTCCATGGTTGTTTTATCCACTCGTCTACTGATGGACACTTGGGCTGCTTCCATATGTTGGCAATTGTAAATAATGCTACAATGAATATAGGGGTGTTTGTGTTCTTTCAAATTAGTGTTTTGGGTTCCTTAGGATATATTCCCAGAAGTGAGATCACTGGGTCAAAAAGCAGATCCATTTTTAATTTTTGAGGTACCTCCACTTGTTTGTTGATTTATTGATGATAGCCTTCCTGACATGTGTGAGATAATATCTTGCTGTGGTTTAATTTGCATTTCTCTGATGATTAGTGATCTTGAGCATCTTTTCATATGTCTATTGGCTTTCTGTATGTCCTCTTTGGAGAAGTGTCTATTCAGGTTCTTTGTACATTTTCTAATTGAATTGTTTGTTTTTTGGTGTTGACTTTTGTAAGTTCTTTATAAATTTTTGATATTAACCCTTTATAAGATGTATTGGCAAATATGTTTTCCTATTCTGTGTGTTGTCTTTTTATGTTTTAAATTCACCAATAAATAGCAAGCCCTCAGGACTCTAAGGCCCCACTCCTGACCCTAATAAAAGCAGAATTCCAGGCTCAAACTCTCTCTCTTTCTCTCTGCATCCTTGCTGTGTGGACTAAAGTTTGCCATGTAACTGATGGAAGTCTCAAAAGTTGAAAAATTGTAGTTTGAGGTAATAGTTAATTAGCCTAGTAGTTAATGCATGTTAAAAGCTATTGTTTCAGGAATTGCAGGTACAGCCCACCCTGACTCCAGGAGACCACTTGTGATTACTTTTGTGGTCCAAAAGAGACCATAAACAATCAAGGTGGTGTGCAAACCATTGTGTTCCAGGGAGAGACGGCCTGCTGCCCAGGACACAGATAAATAAAATCAACCAGGGCACAGGACAAAGGCCACAGATAAAGAAGATCACTGGTCAGCAGATGAAAGGATGTTAGGGAAGTTGCTGTACTGCAGCTTTTTATCTGATTAACCACTTTCCTGAGTCCCAAATCCCTTACCTACACTTTTTTCCCTTGAATTCCAAATCCCTTATCTACAATTTTGCCCCTGATAAAAAACACTTTCTTGAAAGGAAACAGAAGATGTTCTGCTGGGTACAAATCCGCTGTCTTCTCAGATCACTGGCCATCTGAATAAACCACCTACAAATATCCAATCCCTGTCTCTTCTTATTAGGTCTGGTAGGTGACAGGCAGCCTGAACACAGACTTTTCCAGTTTCATAACTTCCAGGACCTGTAACTGATAAGACTTATCTCTTTTAAAGTTTCTTGAAGGTTATTGCTGAGGTAGCCTTGCAATCACTATAAGTACCTCAAGAGCTAGTCCAAGCACAACATTGGTTATGGATAGGCTGATGCCTGCACAAATCAAAGAAGCAGAGGTTTTTTATTTACCTTGGTTTTGTTGACTGTCATTTTACTGTTGACGATTTTCCATACCATAAATTCTATCACTCAGGCTCATTGATGAATTCCAGAAACAAACAAAATGCTGAAATGCATGATATGAAATGACTCAAATGAAAAGCTTCCTTAAGTAAGCTTTTGTATCTCACAAACTGATGATCAACTTTGTTCCTTAGAACGACAATTTCTAAGCTGCATCCCTCAAAATAGTGAAGACCAATGAGTAGGAATTTAAAATAGAAGGTTCCTTGAGTAAACATTTTTATTAAGTGATGTTAAGGAATGCTGCATAATGTATTGACTCCCCTTTTCACATTAGTAATGTATATTAGTGTATTAATAACCCTGGGAAGCCTGGCAGTAAAAGTTTATTTAACTCTTTGGTTTCTGTTATCATACTGAAGGAGTCATTTGCCTGCACATCTGAAAGCCCAATAAAACACTAAGAAGTGCTCCCAGCAAAGAAACTAAAGGCTTACTTAAGGAAATGGTGCCAAGCCCAGAGACACAGGTGAGCTATCTTATTTAGGACCTGGCTCCCAGAAGACCTCTAGGAAATTATATAGAGGAAAAAATTTCAGTCTTTGTGGAAAGAAAAAAAGGTTGTTTTTTTTTCTTTCTGACTGCATGTGCAGTGGAAGCCAAGATAGCACAGGAGGAGGTAAGCACATGCACAGTAGAAACCAGGTGATAAGGCCAAACTCTGAGGCATATGAAACAGAATCCAAAATGATAACACAAGGGAAAGAATCTAGCTGGGGTAAATCTTAGAAAAGAATCAGATTGGATAAGAACATAAAACCCTTGGTCAAAAGAGCTGGGGCTGTGGGCTGTACTGGTTGGGGTCAGGGCAGGGAGTATTAATCATTGTGTCAGGTTCTGATGTCAGCCATAGCATAGTGTCATCTGGTCTGGTTCTGTGAGTGTGGTCAGTAGGGTCATCTGCTTTCATGGGCCTGAGGCTGAAACACAATGGAAGTCCAGATCTTATCTTTGTTTGACTGAAACTATTCTTTTGATTTCAGACCTGAGGCTTTATTCTTAGGACAGTTCATTGCTAACCAGAACCTGATATCCTAAGGGCTTAATGATTAATGGAGTGGGCAGGCACACAATATGTGCAGAAGTGGAGGGATCTGGCTAGTGAGTTTATGGTGCTATCAGGGTGGACAAAGACAGCTTGAATTAAGGGAAAATATTATATTAAAGAAATAAAGCTTCCGTGTTTCTGTGCAGTTATATTGCCACAGCTAGGGATAGGGAACTCTTCTGGTATTTTTGACTCTTGACTTGTAGATCACTTCTTCTAGTGGAACTGTTCCCTGTGAAAATGGGTCCTTATGGTGTCATGAGAAAGGAATTTCAAAGGGTACGTGCTTGGGAGAAGTTTAAGCATAGTGATAAGATTACTGGGGTGAAAATAAATAGCACGTCTTTCTGGACATAGAAGCAGGCAGGTTCTAGCAGCAACTGCTCTGAAATCCTTGACAATCCATATAATTTTGGGGGTTTCAGGAACAAGCAGACTTGTCATTCAAACTATTCAATGTACTTCCTGGGTTTTCCCTCATCCAATCCCTTTCTTGGATCTTCCAGGGTTTTATGTTCTTGTCTAATCTGATTCTTTTCTAAGATTTACCCTGGTTAGACTCTTCCCCTTGTGTTGTCATTTTGGATCCTATTTCACATGCCTCAGAGTTTGGCCTCATCGTCTGGTTTCTACTGTGCATGTGCTTACCTCCTCCTGTGCCATCTTGGCTTCCACTGCACATGCATTCAGCAAAAAAAAAAAAAAAACACACACACAAAAAAACTTCCTCTACTATTTTATCCCTCCCCACAATAATCCCCTACAGAGCTGTTTTTCGCCCAAGGATATTGGTGAGCTGGTTTTTCCTGCCTGCTCAGGGGATTAAGTCCTTTCAGCATAAGATTCAGCTGTCCCCTGGGGAGTCCTTGGATGCTACAGTTTACTAGTTAATCAGACTTAATGTCTGATTCAGCTTCCTTGTTTGTTAGGCATAATGTCTGATTAAATTAGCTGCCTTCTTTTATTAATAACTAAGTAGTTACCTATGCTAACAGAATGCTTGAGGAATCACATGTTGGGAGAATTATTTCAGAATATTGCTGGGATACTAATTATCTGTTCTTTTTATTGTGCACCAATATTCAAAATAACTTGGGGTACCTCTACTGGAGTGGGAGATGTAAATAGAACAGGTTTGTCTAAGTTTATAAAGTTGTCAAAATTAAGAATTAGTAAAAAGAGAAAGAAATCCTTTCTAAAGTAATATTTTAAGTGATAAGACCTTATCTAGATTCCCATGCTGGGGGTGAATGTAGACAGAGGTCAAAGGAGCTTGTTTGTATTTAGCTGGATATTTTAAGATAAGATATTTTCAAATAAGCATTGTTGTGAACAAAGTTTTTCCTGTGTTTCTTTGAAGCAGAAAGGGTCTTTTCTATCTTTAGTATTTTTGGAAATGATCAGGTTTAGGTCTTCCATGCAGCAAATGCTCAAGAAAAGTGCTGTTTGGAAGACGAATATTTTGAACATAACAATTTACACAAAGGCACAGGACAAAGATGTAAGGGATGTGTTAGAGAATCATAAGAGTGGTGTAGATCTTAATACCTAAGTTTTTTCTCCAGCCATTTTCCATACTAATAATTTATTCACTGTGAAAAACTTAGAAAATTCAAGAAGAGTACAAAAAATAAAATATGACCAGATGCACATACTATTATCACTTTAGTGCATTTCTTTCTAAATTGGTAGAGGACAAAGTAAAACACAAAAACCCAATACACACACACAAACAACCCCCCCAAACCCAAACAAAAACAAGAGTGCTATTTGTGACTGCTAATTGCTGAATTTATATTATAGGTGTTAATTTGTTCATTAAAAATTCTTTGCAAACATCCTTCTTAAGGCTAAAATCTATTTTGTATTCTCTTTTATCAATGCATTATAATTTTATTATGTTAATTTAAATTTGTAAATTAAAGAAAATCACATGCATTACAGACAAGTAATGTATCTCACCATTTCTCTTTATATCTCAAAATATGACTAGAAGCAATACTGAAAAAAATAGTAATCTCTGAACACACAGACACCAAGGATCAGCTGTCTTGTTTAAGACCCCTGCCATCCCCTGTCAGAGCTGAGAAGGGAACTAGGTCCTCCAGTTCTGCTTTGGATGCCACATACCCCATCCCCATCCCAGATCTCCAAGTAGAATTTCTACAAGTGGCTGTCACTTGGGGACTATTGATCTGATAGGTGATTTAGTCTGCACCAGAAGATCATACCTGAGAATGCTTCTGTTGAAATGGAGTCACGTATGTTGCTGTCCCTGCTTTATGTCCTCTGAAACTTTGCAGAGGATAGTCACCCCAGTTTCTCACAGTGTGGAATGAAGTGGCCAAAACTGCGCCTGTAGCAATTACCACTCTTAACTGCTGAGAAATTCTCGGAGTACTTTTCTATATACTCTTCAGAGCCTGATTAACAACTGAAAACTATCCATTTAGTTTATAAATGAACCAAAGGAAGATTGGCAACCCTATTCCTGAAGTAATCAGCACAGATGGCTTGCAAGAGGGTTGAGGAAACCACCTGACAGTATAACGAAAGACTCTGCTTGCCACCAGAGGGAAGGATTCTGACCACAATGGCGCAATTATTTTCTTTCATGGGCTCATCCTGCATCTTCCTCTCTTCTCAAACTAACCACAATTCCATAAAATGCAGTTTAAGAAGCCAGAAAAGCCCAAAGGGAAAGAATTCATTTATTGTCTGCAGATAGTCAATTGTATTTTTTGTTCCTTTTTAGGAGGAAATAGAAAATTCATAATAAAATTCCTCTCGTATATATAAAAATCTTTATTTCATAGTGATTTTAAAAGGAAAATTTATTCTAAGTCAGACAACTTTATTAAAATTTGGGGGTATTGAATTATTTCTCCATTGACCAGAATGATAAAATTATGGTTTATGAAATTCTATGCCTGGGAGAACAAAAAGAAAGCATTTGCTTTCAACTGCAATAAAATTCATATTTATGAATCCCAGTTTTCACAAAGAGCTTTGTATCTGTTTACATGAAAACTATTTACATTGACTTATTCCACACCAACTCCACAGTAAGTTGGTCAAATGTAAAATCAGTTTATAAAACCTCACTCAAAAACCGCATACTTGATTTCCGTTTTTTTCTTGGAGTTCTTAAAGATAAATTGGTCATGACAGTGATTCAAGACATATTTCTTCAAGTTTTTCTTAACTTAGCAAGCAGCTAAGTAATTTTGTGTGCATTGTGATCAGCATTGCTAGATACTTTTTAAAAAATTACCTTTTTAAAGCATCACAACAATGTTATTGGTGGGTTGTAATGAGGATAATGATTATAAGCATTTATTAAGCACATGCTGTGTGCAAGTTACTGTGTAACTAGGAAATGTTCATATCATTTTTTGCAAAGAAAACAGATTCTGAAGCTCAAAGTTCTGGTTATATACATGCCTAGATTTAGATTCTTATTTTAGGGGCTTTTATTTATAAACGCAAGGAACTCTAAAAAGCAAGGGGGGAGGGGAAAATGGGTACATATATCAGCATTACAATTCTACACTCTTTTAAGAAAAAAATCTGGAAAGAATAAAAGAGGAGGAGAAGAGAATCTTTTTGTCACCATTTATTGTGAGGTATCTCCCTCTCTCCTACTCAATCCTATCAACAGATTTAATTTTTAAATCTCTCATTTAATACGGGTGGATCTCTGGCTCCACACATATTAAGCGCAGTAACATTCTTAAAGTTATTTTGAGTGCTGAAGATGGGAGCTTAAGTTATTGTTTCCCTAAATTCAGAGATAAAATACGCTCTGGGCCATCATAAAATTTGATAAATATCTACCGACCTCACATCATTCTAACATGATGGTGGCTCTTGTCCTTTATGAACTATGGTGCAATAGAAGGCTTGATCCAAGAGTCTATGCATAATGCCTTCTTATTCTGAGTCTACCCACATGCACTGCCCACTTTGAGGAAAGTAAATAGTTGTGTGCCTCTGTGGTAAAACATTGCATCATCACCATCACCATCTGTATCATTATCAACATTACCATCATCAATACTGTCATCAACAATAACGTAATAAAGTGTTGTTTCACTTTAAGTAATAATATGTGCTTTTACTTCTCACCTCATTTAATCTTAATCACTCATCTGGTAAGTCTCACTATGCCTATTTACTTACACTTCGGGTCCCTGAGGCACAAAAAAGTTAAGCAGTTGAGTTAGGGCCACATTAGCTACTAAATTTTGAAACCTGGTCTGTATAACTAACTACAAAGACTGTATTAATGTTGCTGCATCTTCTTCCTTCAAGTCAAGTCTGCTAAAAGTTTCCTGCTTCTATTGTTCTTTCAAGGCATAACTGCTTTTTAGGGAAGATGCTTGAACAGACCCTATCAGTAACCTGTCTTGAGATATGCTGTTTCTTCTGAGCTAATCCCATCTTGAAAGCGCATGGGGTGAAGAACTTGGGAGGCACAGCTCTCTGAAAATATTTTCCTTAGGTTAAGAGTGCCTTAAGGATATCCAAAGAAATTATAATTAGATTGTTTTTTTTCTTTTACTGAATGCTGTTAAATATGTAAATGATGCTGACCTTATAAAGTATTTTGGAAGGTTACCAGAGACCTGCTCTTTGTTCAAGCTTTACTCAACAAACACGTATTATTGGAAGCATGTGCACCAGTGCCTTGCTAGTTGAGCACTAGCGAGTCTTAGTTTGCTAAGTAAATACATGTTTCATTTGGAAAATGAATATTGTTTGCAGGTTTCAATTTTTGTTTCTAGGCATTGATAAGGAGGTTTTAAAATTTTTGTATAAAAGCAGTTTGCTGATTTAAAAAAATTGTAGCTTAAACTGCAGTTTAGACTGAAAAGAGAAGCCAATTATATAGATGGTTTTTGTAAACCTATCAAAACATGAAGTATTTATTTCTAAAATAAATAATTGCTCCAGAAAACCCTGAAGTCTGTAATCCTGGGAAAACCTCTGAAGACTACATTGTGTGGGGGATATGGCACTAAACCAGGAGTCAGGTCCGGCTCTGCCAGGAGCATTTGTGACTTTAGACTAGCCAATCTGAAGATCATTCCTCATCTGAATGACAAAGTATGACCCAAAGAGTTTCTAAGATGTCTTTCAACTAAATGATGTATAGAGTGTTTTAATTGAATTTATTGGGGATATTGGGGTGATATTGGTTAATAAAACCATATTGATTTCAGGTGTATGATTCTATAATGCATCATCTGTATATTGTATTGTGTGTTTGCCACCCCACGTCCAGTCTCTTCCCATCACCATTTATCCCCCCTCACCCTCTTATACATTCCCCTACCTCCTTTCCCTCTGGTAATCATCATGCTGTTGTCTGTATCTGAGGTGTTTTTTTTTTTCTAAATCCCTTCACCATTTCCACCAAGCCCCGCACACCTTCCCCTCTGACAGCTGCCAGTCTGTTCTCTATCTATGGTCTGTTTCTATTTTGTTTGTTAGGTTATTTTGTTCATTAGCTTCCACATATGAGTGAAATCATATGGTACCTGTCTTTCTCTGACTGGCTTATTTCACTTGGCATAATGTTCTCCAGGTCCATCCATACTGTCACAGAAAGTAACATTTCCTTCTTTTTTTTTTTTATGGCCAAGTAGTATTTCATTGCATAAATGTACCACAGCATTACTATCCACTCATCTACTGATGGGCACTTGGGCTGCTTCCAAATCTTGGCAATTGTAAATAACACTGCAATGAATATAGTGGTGCATATAGTCTTTCAAATTAGTGTTTCAGATTTCATCAGGTGTATTCCCAGAAGTGCAATTGCTGGGTCATAGGCAGTTCTGTTTTTAATTTTTAAGGTAACTCTATATTGTATAGAGTTAGCTTTTACACATTAATAGTGATACTTATTTTTAATTAATTTAGGTTGTCTTTAAGACTATGAATAAAATAAAATAATTCTAATTTAAATACTTTTACTCTTTCAAAGAAATAAAATTTTTTCATATGTCAATTTCTTTATTGACATACTATCCATGTTCTATATGTGTGTGTTTCTATACCTTACATAAAAAAGAAAACTAAAAAGTATTAATTACCTAAATAGGACTGTCTTTGTCGGAATAAAATGGATTAGACCATAGAGGTTGCCTGATTTTCACACACCTGATGTGGATTTTTTTCAATCTTACATAGTTTTGAAAGATCACCCTGCAAATTATTCACTATTTTTAACTGAAGAAACAGATCCAAGGAGGTTGATTAATTGAACAAAAGGCATATTGAGGGTAGGTGGTAGAGCTGGGATGTAAACCCATCACTTTGCTCATAATAGTTTCATATAAACATACAATTTCTCATATATACAAAAATGACATGTTGAAAGATGAGATACATACTCAATATATGAGAGCAAAAACTGAATTTGTTATTTATGCAAATAGGTGAGACTTATGCTATTGAGACAATTATATGGCAAAAGAAGATGTTAAAATTATGGTTTGGGGGGAATGAGTTGATTTTGATATTGTGTTGATTAAAAAGACAAGAGGGCATGGACACCAATTATAGAAACATGTTTTGCGTTGTTTCCAGAGGAGGGGTGTATAGGCATCAGCCTTGGAAGAATAATCACAGAAGGAAATCCACATCCTCATCCTGTGTTAACTGAAGCTAATTGTCATTGATCAGTCAGGCTCCAAACATTTTGATCTTTACATGCACCTTGGCTGTAACACTGAAATAGGTTGATTAAATGGATTCAAATGCATGTCTAGTGTTTACTTGTCACTGGAAGCATTGGTAGTCCCATAACCACCTATCAGTTCAGGAATTCATTATAAGGACTCATACCGGTCAACATAAAGGTACAGTTAAGGGTAAGATTTATCAAAGTAATGGATATAGTCCAGTACCAGCAGCAAAAGGAAAACATGGGTGAATGTTAGAGAAGTTAAAGTCTTTTTCATCTTCCTTCTGTAGAAATAAACAAACACATTTTTCTCTCCAGCTATGAACTATAGGGAGCTATATATGAGATGCCTTGCCCTGAAGAAATTGGAGTCCTGGAATCCAACTTTTTGAAAAAGAACTAGTTACATACTTACCACATGATAATGGTGCAAGTCTAAACCAGGCATATGTGCCCTTTGTGAATATTTAGGTTTACTTTAAATATGTTGAAAACTTGGTTCATCTTTACCTACTACTTCAGGAGTACAGGATCACATCAATATCCAGTAACTGTGAAAACATTCCAAAAGTTTAGTTCTTAAAATATGACCAAGAATTGTCATCATAGTTGTGGAGATAACCGAGAACAAAGTCAAATACACTTGCCATGCTCATTACCTTTCATTGTACCATAACCATGAACATGCCAGTCTTTTAACTGCATGGGGACTTATTATAGACATCTCAATCTTTATTTTTCTATGTGGGTCACAGATATCTCATGAATATAAACATAGGAATAACTTTTTAGGTATTATTTACAAGGTCTTTCGAGTATGGATCTTAAAGTAGGAAGTTGATTGTAGCACTTAAGTCTTTCCTCTGTCATCAGACTGCCTTAGTTTAATCCTAAGTGCCTTACCAGCTCTTTGACCTCCTCGGAATAATAATAGTACCATGTTATTGAGTTTGTATAAGAATTAAATTAATTTATGCACATATGCTCTTTAGCAATGAGTTTGGCATATGTTAAAAATCAAGAAATAACTTTTAATAGTAATAATTATATTCATAATCTCATTTGTTTTTACAAAGTGATTAGGCATAGCATGTATTATCATCTTAATTTGTACACAGGTGTTGAGTTTAAAAAGAAAACAAAGAATTGTTTTCTTCATAGATAACTATATTGATCGATTTTAGAATCATGATTTCTTTCCTGCAATTGAAAAGAAGCAACTGAAGTTCCCATCAGTAAATTAATGGATCAAAAAACTGTAGTACATTTACACAATGGAATACTATGCAGCAGAAAGAAAGAAGAAACCCCTACCCTTTGCAACAGCATGGATGGAACTGGAGAGCATTATGCTAAGTGAAATAAGCCAGGCAGTGAAAGAGAAATAGCACATGATCTCACCTTTAAGTGGAAGCTAATCAACAATGCAAACAAGCAAGAAAAATAGAACCAGAGACATTGAAATTAATAACATACTTACAGTAACCAGAGGTGAGGTGGGAGGGCATAATGAGGGGAAAAGGGGGAATGGTATTTAGGGACATGTATAAAGGACACTTGGACAAAACCAAAGGGGGGTAGGATAAAGGGTGGGGAGTGGGGGTGGCTGGGGTAGGGATGGATGATGGGGGAAAAATGGAGACAACTGTACTTGAACAGAAATTAAATTAAAAATAATAAAAAAAGAAATGAAAAATAAATAAAAAGAAATATTTAAATCAGAGAATGGTAACAAATACCAAGTAAAGTTTGAGTAAAATAAAGGAAGATCATATCTTTAGGCAAATGCCAAAGTTATGTGGCAAAATTTGAGTTCATAAGTTACCAGGGATAATTGTTAGAGGTATGTGGCTGAACTCTCTAGAGTCTCATCTCAAGAAAACAAGGCTCGGCACCAAAAATTCACAAGGCATTACTGTTTATAACTATTTTTTGTAATATATTATTTTATTTAGTTAGTTATTTTTATTGTTGTTCAAGTATAATTTCTCCAGTTTCACCCTACCTTGCCCCCCTGCCCCACCCATCCTTGCCTCCCACCCTCGAACCTACCCCCATTGGCTTTGCCCTTGTGTCCTTTATACATGTTCCTTGATGGCCCTTCCCCTATCTTCCCCCATTATCCCCTCCCCTCCCCTCTGGTTACTGTCAGTTTGTTCTTTATTTCAATATCTCTGGTTATATTTTCCTTGCTTGTTTGTTTTGTTGATTAGGTTCCACTTATAGGTGAGATCATATGGTAGAGATAGGTTTTTAATGGGGAGGTTCTTACCTTGAAGCTCATAGAAAGATACATAGATTTGGTAAAAGACACCACAGCTTCATTAACCTTACAGATGGGTTTAGAATTTCCCAAAAGACTAAGAATGGTTGCTTTAGGATATAAATTTTATTTTAGTTTTCACAAAACATTTAGTGTAGTGGCAGGTTGTGGTAGCCGGCCTCATTATCACCAACCCTGGTACACGCTTTGATTGCAGACAAAATGATCAGGGAGTTATAGTTGGAATGATCCCTCAATATTACCTTGACCATATCTATGCTCTGAAAGAAAAAAACTAGGACCCTATAGTATATAGCAAGGCATTTTGAGTGTGTACAAAAGATTACTTTTAAATCAACTTGGCTTATTGCAGCTTAATTTAAAGTGCATTTCCACAGGCAACAGTGTGGTGATTTTGGCAATGGTTAGGGATGGAGGTGGAAGAGGGTATAAGGGGGATAA
The DNA here is from genome assembly GCF_004126475.2 of Phyllostomus discolor. Taxonomy (NCBI): domain Eukaryota; kingdom Metazoa; phylum Chordata; class Mammalia; order Chiroptera; family Phyllostomidae; genus Phyllostomus; species Phyllostomus discolor. The sequence continues at coordinate 137,316,230 of NC_040907.2, forward strand.
ATGGTAATGGAAAATATACAATAAAAAATAAAGCACAATGACCATTGAGAAAATAGCTCTGACTCTTACATTTTTTTTCCAATTATATACTATAGTTTATTCTGGTCATGGGATGGTTGATATTTAAGTTTAGTGGGTTCTCTAGAGCTACTGTAAATTTTGTGTGTGATACGTTGGAGCCCTAAGCTACTGTGGCCTGGAGTAAAAATAATACAAGTTTCTATGCATTGATCATTTACAACTTTGAACATTTTTTATTTTATTTGAAAATATTCATACTTTTTTCCTTAAAATATTTAATTTGGAAAAGTTTTTACTTTTTAAAAATGTTTAAGGCAATTTTTTCAGAGATAAAAAATTTCATATTGTAATAAATGCCAGTATTATTAAAGGATTTTCAATAATGAATATTATTATTTAGGAAACATTTTCAAGCACATATTATTAATATAATGTAAATATAATTCAGAATGCAGTCATCGTATACTGTATTTCCTACTAACCTTGTTAAAAAACAAGATCTAAAATACTGTTTTAGGTGACTGGTATATAATATTTGCAATCCATGCCAATCCTTCTAAAGTATCATTATTTCCATTTTACAAATGAGGAAACTGCCCTGGCTGGTGTGGCTTAGTGGACTGAGTGCCAGCCTATGAACCAAAGGGTTGCTGCTTCGATTCCCAATCAGGGCACGTGGTTGGGTTGCAGGCTGGGTCCCCAGTGGGGGGCACTTGAGAGGCAACCAAACATTAATGTTTCTTTTCCTCTCTTTCTCCCTCCCTTCCCTCGCTAAAATTAAATAAATAAAATCTTAAAAAAAAACATGAGGAAACTGTGTTTAAATAACCTGTTCAGGGTACTTAGTTCCTAATGACAGCTGAAAGGGGCTGTCATTTTAACCCAAATGTCTACCTACTCTTTCCCTATGTCATACAGCTTTTTTCCATAGGCTATTCCTTACCTGGGAGAAAGATGCTATTTTTTTTTAATTAACTTGATTGGGATAACATTGGTTAATAACATTGTATAAGTTTCAGGTGTATAATTTTATAATACATCATCTGTATATTCCCTTGTACAACAGTAGGAAGCTTCTTAAAAAAATTAATAATAGAGCTACCACATGACCAAGTAATTCACCTTTTGTGTATCTAACCAAAAAATTAAAAGCACTTATTTTTTATTCATTGCAGCATTATTCATAGTAGCCAAGACATGGAAACAACCGAAGTGTCCTTTGATGACTGGATAAAGAAGATGCAGCACAGATAGACAATGGAAAACTACTCAGCCATAAAAAGATGGAACATTGCTATTTGGGACGAGATGGTGTTTCTAATTTGTGGAGATCCTGATACTAGAACTTAAAATTTATAGAGAAGAGATATATCATAATTTTTATTATCTCCTTGAAATCAATTTGTATTTTCAAATGTAGATTAACGACATAGTCATTATTGAAGTGATTTATTCATAATTTAATGGCTTAAAAATCTTAGTAACATAATAATAGGGAAAGACTTTAAAAATTAATTTATAGGCACAATTACCACTTTGACAATTCTATAAATTTATAGAAAGAAAACTATAATGAAAATAAAATTTTTAGACCATAAAGATAGTGTCTTCTCCTGTAAGTTAAGGTGTATTGTAGAGAAATATAAAAATATAGATTAAGAAACATAAACTCATGGTCCCTAATCATAATTTGTTGCACATTTTATGCCATAGGTTAAGTAAGATCAGCAAAGCAACCTGAAAACCAAGTAAAATAAATGTGTGATTATTGGTCCAACACAACAGTTTACTCAAAACACAGAATTGGAAGTTGGGTATAGATGAAAACCTGTTATCGAATATAAATTCATTTTAGGCAGAGAGCATTATATTTTCATTCCAAAAAGAACATCCTGGCCCGCAGGTTGGACACCCCTTTGAGTGTATGTGAAAATTTTTCCAGGGTGAAAAGGAGCTTCAGGTAAAAGGATAGTAAACCGACCAAAGTCCAGACTCTTGGTGGGCATAAGGATTCCTTATGAACCTTATTTTGGAAACCATATTTTACATACAAAAACACATTCAGAGTCATTGTACAATGAATCTTATATCATGATATCTCCTTTTCATCTTCCTTTCTTTACTGTAAAACTAAACATGACAAGTACTCTCCCTGCCCCTTGACGTCACCCATTAGGTCCCAGGCATCATGGCTGCAATGCGCCACGATCTCACCCATGTAAGCCATGTCCATTTGTCATTTATGTGAGCAATAAAGAGTTTATCCATTTTCATGGCAGCTAAAACCAATAGTGCTTTAAAAAATTATATCTTGATTGTAAGTGGCAAGTGATTGATTTCATGCCTCTAGGCTTTTTTTGTAGCATCTTAGATTAGTACAGGAACAAACTGAATGAAAATAGAAACTTCTGGGCAAGTAAGGTTTTAAAAAATTGTTATAAACCAAAGCTATAGACATCAAAATTCATTGATCTTTTAGCAAGATTCCCCAAGGCGAACATTGTGTGCAGTGTGTGCTGATTCTCATTCACGGTAAACTGTTCCTTAAGACCTGTCTTCTCACGTTCTCATCACATCTGCACATTTGAGTTACAGGGAGGAGGTCACTCTTCATTTAAATTTAAATCTGTTTTATTCTTTATTATCCTTGGCTTTTTCACAAAACATTTTTGACATATTGGATTTCTTCATATCATTTGGAAATACTTGCCCAAATCCTGAATGAGTGTCTTTCTCTCTGAAACTCAAGAAGCAGTCTAGCAAAGGGAAGACTGAAGGTTCATACTTGATACAAGGGCATTCAGAGTTGCTACAATCACCTGTGGTTTTAATACCTCTCTCTAGGAGGGGGAAGAAGAGAGAAATGAAGCCAGAGATGTGAGAAATGGCAGATACATTTACTCCTCTTCATTCAGTCTTGATGCTGAGCTTTCACCTGGGAAAGCAGAATACCCTAAGATATAGAACATATCTGGATTTTAGTTTCTATTCCATCCTTGCTGTTTAAGCACCACTGCACTGCCTTTATGCCTTTAGCATAACATTTGCATATTTAGAATGTTTGTATTTTATCTGCTCTACTGGAAAATGTATTCTTTGTAAGCAGACTGACTCTCCTTCAAGAGTCCTAGCACAACGTCTGACACAAAGTGAACTCCCAACATATGATTCAGAACGGAATGATCGTCACTTGATACGAATGAGACAGACACAGACTCCGAATCCCAGTTTAGCCTCCTGTGTTGTGTGTTGGTGGGCAGATTGCTTAAACTGTCTGATCCTCAATTTAAAGAAAGAAATATAAAATGAGAGTAACCTATTTTTCAGTGTGGATGGGATCACTAGGTATATGCATGTGTTTAACATTTTACAACTATGTTTCTCACACATGACAAGCATCTAATACATGTTTATTAAATTTAAAAAGAGAGCGGGCTACTATTTCTTCAAAGAGGTTTGAGGTTGACAACTGACTGTATTTCTGAGATGTAATGATAGTAGTTTTACAGGCTAAGAAATCATTATACTTTTTAATAAGTAGTTTATGTTCATGTACATTAGGCCCCATGTAAATTCTTTTAAAAGTCACATGGCCTCAATTATGATTCAAGAGTGTGTCCTTTGATTCTGCCTGGTGTGCTCAAATCAACCCCCACTAAAGGTCATAAAACAGGGCTGGGAAGCCAGAGAGAAGGAAAACAGGGAAGGGTGAGTTCTCCAATGACACATGAAGGATATCTTATGACCTTGACCTAAAGGCAAATTTATTTGATGGTCACATTTTAGGCCTAGTTTTCTGAATGTCTTCTAGTTGTTTGTTCATAGTCAAGTAGTTAAATACATATCTATGGCAAAGATTTTAAACACCATTATTTCTATCTTTAAAGTAGAAACTATAAAGTAGAGCCAAACAATAGCTAAAAGAGACTTCCAAAGAAAAGAGGATGCACAAAAACGTAGACGCCAGAGAAACCATGGGAAGCTAGGGATTTTAAACTGTTTGCTTCATGAAGTAAAAGCTTCACTTCATAGCACTGTGTTCTCATTATGTCCTCATCATGTCCTTGGCATTGGCCCTGGTCAGTGCTGCGTTTTCTTAATTTGAGGGAAGAGGCATGACTTCCCCCTACATATGAGTGTAACCACAAAAGAGTTATCTAGAAAAGACGCCCCCTCAGATGTTTTTTAGATACCTTTCAATCAGAGAATAACTGGATCTAAAAGACAAATATATTTTTGTTCCTCTGTGCAAATGAGTAACAATTCTGGATTTAGCTGCTAGCTATCAATTCTTGAGTATAGATACTCTCTCAGAAAAATAGAAAGATGACAATCTCTCAGTTGTTTTGTGTCAATTTCAATAGCAGTCAAAGGTATACAATTCTTGTGTTAAGGGACTGTGTTAAGCTGTAAGTAGAAGTTTCATTCTGTACATGTGTGTGTTCTGGTTATCCAAGCTAAAATCAATCTGCCAGATAGAATCAAAGTGATTCAATATAGTTCTGGATGCAGATTTCATGCTATTCCTATCAAAATCCCAGAAAGACATTTTGTAGATATAGAAAAGATTTTTTTCTGATATCAGTATGGGAAAAGCTAACAAGATAAAGATAGCTAAACATTTTTTTTAAAGAATAAAGTGGCGTAGCTCAGTGGATTGAGTGCGGGCTGGGAACCAAAGTGTCCCAGGTTCGATTCCCAGCCAGGGTACATTCCTGGGTTGCAGGCCATAACCCCCAGCAACTGCACATTGATGTTTCTCTCTCTCTCTCTCTCTCTCTCTCTCTCTCCCTCCTTTCCCTCTCTAAAAATAAATAAGTAAAATATTAAAAAAAAAAGAATAAAGTGAAAGGAATCAGTCAACTTGATTTCAAAACTTACTTTATAGCTCTGGTGATCAAGACTGTGATTTGGTAGAAGGAAAAACCCACATCCATCAATGAAACAATAAACCCAGAAATAGACCCACAAAATTATGCCAAGTCACTTTTGGTAAAAGTAAAAAAGCAGTTCAAGAGATGAACTATAATTTATTACAACAAAAGGTGCTAAAACAATTGAACATCCATAGGAAGAAAATTAAACATCATCCTAAGCTTCAAATGTTATATAAAAATCAATTCAAACTGGATCATTTACTTAATATGTAAAACATAAAATTATGAAAACAATTGAAAAAATATTTAGTTTCTAGGGCTAGGTAAAATAAAGACTTCATAGCCAACAGCTCTAATCATAAAGAAAATATTTATAAATTGGACTTTACCAAAATTAAGAATTTTTGCTTTGAGGAAGACTGTTAAGAACTAAAAAGACAAGCTAAAGACTGCATGAAAAGTCTTTGCAAGTCACATAGCTAAAGATTCATATCTAGACAAAATAACTCTCAAAACAAAGGTAAAAAAATAAAAAATCAATTAGAAAATAGGAAATATTCATAAATAGAAATTTCACTGAATTGGATATATAGTTGGAAAATAAGCACATGAAAATATATTCAAGGAAATGAATATTGAAACCAAAATGAGATATCACTGCACCTATCATAACAATCAATGTAAAATCTATTGACAACATCAAATGCTGCTAAGGCTGCATAAAAACTGGATCACTTACATTTTGCCAGTAGAAATGTAAAACGGTACAGCTATTCTGGAACACAGCTTGCCAGTGTCCTAATGTCTAAACATGCAATTATTGTATAACTCAGCAATTGTACTCTTGGGCATTTATCCCAGAGAAATAAAAACTTATGTTCACTTGAAATACTATACAAGAATATTCATAGCAGCCATTGGTAATAGCTCCCAAACTGGACAACTCTGATACCCTTCACTGGGTGAAGGGTTAAATGAACTTGGGTATATTCATACTGTGGAGTAGTACTCAGTCATAAACAGGAACAAACTGTGGTACATATGACAATCTGCATGAATCTCCAGAGATTTATGCTGTGTGAATAAATTCAGTCACAAAGTGATATATTCTGTATGATCCATTTACATAGCATTCTTGAAATAAAAACATTTTAGAAATGGAAATAGATGATTGCTTGTCAAGGGATTAAGTGTGGGAGGGAAGTGAGTGTGGTTATAAAGCACAATCTGAGGGATCCTTGTGTGGTGAATACGAGGCCACACAACTGGTATGAGCAACTAGTGATTGGCAGTTTCATCAGGACAACACACCCGCTCATGCATCATGTCTCATGCAGTTTTTCATGAAATATCAAATCACCAGGAGAGTCAGCCCTTCTACTGCCCAGATTTCACACCCTGTGAATTCTGACTTTTCCCAAAACTAAAATCACCTTTGAAAAGGAAGAGATTTCAGACTGTCAAGATTCAGGAAGGTATGATGGGGCAGCGGATGGTGACTGAGAGAACTGTGTAAGGTCCCAAGGTCCCTACTTTGACGGGGACTGAGGTACTATTGTCCTATGTACAATGTTTCTTGTATCTTTTATCTTCTTTAATAAGTGTCTGTATTTTTCAAATTACATGGTTGGATATGTTCTGGACAGACATCATATATCCAGTATATGAGGGTATTTTCTGTACTAGTGTCAATATCCTGGTTATCATATTGTGAGATACTTTTGCAAGAGGCTACTAAAGAGGAAACCTGGGTAAAAGATACACAGGATTTCACTGTATTATTTCTTACAACTACATGCAAATGTATATTTATTCCAAATAAAAAATAATTTATTAATATAAGATTTTGGAGAGGCAGATTAGTTTTGATGCATTTTGATTTTCATGCATTTTGATTTGCATGCATCAAACTGCATGTATTTTGATTTTCAGTCCAAATTTATATGAAAAATGAATGACATCCTAATATATAAATGTCTTAATTTGTCAAGTAAAGGCTGAGTGATAACTCTTAATGATAGGATGGAGGGAACACTGAAACAAATGAATTGTTACACTAGGAAAATTTTAGCCTTTTACGAGGAGTTAGGCCTTGTACTGACACCTATGTTAGCCACAGTGAGAAATTATGCAGAAGGAAATACCAGACTGCACACATGTCTTAGAGAAGAGGTGTTGCAGAAAGATACAAGGAAATATAAGAAAGCTTATATTATCAATATTGATCACCAGAGTTCAGCTGGCTTTGAGTTACTGCTGTTTCTTTTCATTTGTAGTCTGATGACCAGGGCTGTGATTCAAGGGGCAAAATTTTGATCCCAAGCCTTCTTCATATTCTTTCTGTAGCTTAGTGTGAAATTGTTATAATAGAGTTAAGTCATTTGAATCATTTTATTTTTTGATTGCCCACAGCTGTGTAAACAATTGAAAACAAAACCCAAATTAACAATACTAAAATATTTTACAGTTCAAGTTTCTTAAATACTATGGCTATGCACCAAACTGCATGCATTTTTAGCAGCAAAGAGATGAATAGAAATAACACTGAAAATCAAAACTGTATTGAATATGTCTTCATAAACAGAAGACCTGTATAACAAGGTCAAGGATACTTTCATGCTTTTGAAATCCAGGGATGTAAATTGGGAATACTATAACACAGATATCCTATAAGATTAATTACTCAAGACCACACAAGTTTAGCAAAATAAATGGGAAAGGTTTGAAGGAAATTTCACAATGAAAGTAAATTTAAAAGCAAGAGGATAGAAAACTTTTAGGGGAACAAGACAATGGTGGGGAAAAAAATCACTGTCACTATTTCATCAATCTTTTTTTAAAATTTTTATTTTATTTATTTTTAGAGAGGGAAGGGAGGGAGGGAGAGAGAGAGGGAGAGAGAGAGGGGTGGGGGGAGAAACATCAATGTGTGGTTGCTGGGGGTCATGGCCTGCAACCCAGGCATGTACCCTGATTGGGAATCAAACCTGCGATGCTTTGGTTTGCAGCCCGAGCTCAATCCACTGAGCTATGCCAGACAGGGCTTATTTCATCAACCTTAGTAATAACAAAAGTAATTTAGAAACCTTACAATTTGAATTGCGATTTTATTATATTTCACTCATTATACTCTTTTTTATTTTTAACAAATATTTATTTATATTTAATTTTCATTGTATTTTTCATGACCATTTTACCCCTTTAATACTCCCTTTCCCTGCAATCACCACACTGTTGTCCATGTTCATGAGTCTTTTTTCTTTTTGTTCCAACTCTCCAAAGCCTAACCACTACCCATAGCTGTCATCTTGCTCTCTGTCTATGAGTCTGTCTGTTTTGATTGTAAGTTCAGCTTGTTCATTAGATTCCAAATGTAAGTGAAATCATATGGTATTTGTCTTTCTCAGACGGGCTTATCTCACTTAGCATAATGTTCACCAAAGCCATTCATAATGTCGCAAAGGGTAAAAATTTTTTCTCCTTCTTTTTTTGTGTCCGAGTAGTAGTCCATTGTGCAAGTGTCCCATCGATATTTTATCCACTCATCCACTGATGGGCACTTGGGCTGCTTCCATATCTCGGCGATTGTAAATAACACTGCAATGAACATAGGAGTGCTTATGTTCTTTTGAATTAGTGTTTTGGATTTCTTTGAATATATTCCCAGAAGTGGGATCACTGGGTCAAAAGGTTTTAAAATGATTTATTTACATTCTTGTTAGACTGAATCCTAGGAACTTTAACTACACAGATGCTGTTGGCGGCAGCCATCCACACACTGTACCACTGAGACATGTTCTTGTTGACTACACCAAGGATGCAGGGCCCTGGCCACTTTTTACCCAGGTCATTTCTCAGGATTGTACTTGTAACAAGCATCCTTGAGGGATGAGATAACTTCCTCCTCCAATACAAAGAGCAGGCTTTCTTAATACTTACTGTAAAAGCAATGAGTCCCCAAATATTAATGTTTCCCTAATGTTCCTATTGATGGTACATGTATACCATCAATAGCACTCAACAATGAGAAGGAATGAGCTATCGTACTGCAATCCATTGCAGTTACACTCCACACATGGGCCCCTCTGTGTTACTCCTGAGGGATTTGAAGATCAATTACAACCAAGGCAAATGTTATGATTGTTCTTCTTGCCATACTGCGGGTAATAGAGTCCTTGGTCTCACACCCCAGAGATTCATGTCTCCTGACAGCCTTCATGAAACTTTAATAAGCTGGTTTGTTACCATGTAAGTAAGGTAAAATCAAATCCTAGACACCGAGATGTCTTTTTTCTGAGATTTATGAGACTATTTGATTCCCTAATTTAAATGATAGCACTGAAAATGTAGACTTTCTTTTGGAAATCAAGTTATATAAACCTTGCTGAAAGACTAAGGAAAAGAAGATATTTAAACATTTAGCAGTACATAGTTCATCACTTCACTGATATCATGGATTTTATAGAAAATTCATATATTACAATATAGACTTCTGTATTTTATTTGAAATAGACTTTATAAATTATATGCTTAAAATCACAGTGATATAATAAAATATGGGAAGGCCTCATGATGTACAGCTCCAGCCATACTAAGGATTTTTTTTCCTCCAGCCATACTAAGGATTTTAAAGTGTTACTTTTTTACATTTTATTTATACTATTATGAATTAGCACTATTTAAGATTTCAGTAAATGGTCTAATGATGATGACACACATAGGAGGAATTTGTATAACCTTAAACATTAGTACCATAGAGCAAGAGATATTTGTGAATTCACTAAAGTGTAAGTGCTTCATAAGTGATATGTTTTATTGGTATCCTATAATAGTTTGAAGAATATTCATTCAACAAAGAACAAGTGAAATAAACTCTTTTGATCTTACTAATGTATTCCCAGTTAATCTACATTTTTCTAGTTCATCTCCTAACATCTTCATCCAGCTACTGTTATCTCTCTCCTGGTCTATTTTATTTGCTTCCTATTTGCTCTAGCTTTGTCCCCATTCCCCTACAAGTTATTTTGGGCACAGTAGCCAGAGTTTCATTTTCCTACTTAAAAATACCCAAGATTTCCTATTGCATTTAGAATTAAATCCAAAATTCTCGGTCTGGTCTCTGCTTTTTTTCTCCCTCCTTATTCCACTATGTTCCAGAGATACTACTTACTTTTGCTCTGTTGTTCAAACCAAGTTCATACTTACAGAAGTTTTTTACCCCTGGTTTCAGATGGTCAATTTCTTATCATTCCTAACCCTTAGAATGCCCACTTCTCAGAGAGGACTTCTCTGACTCACCACTTGCAATGGTCCCCACTTTCTCTTATCACATCATCCTACCTATTTTTCACACTAAACTTATTATTTTACTTTTCTTATTTTAAGTATGTATATATACGTATATTTATTTATAGTGTACTTCTTAAATATGATCCTTGGAATCATGTCTCTCTTATTCATCACTTAATCCACAGCTCTTAGAAAAATGTCAGTCACATCATAAATGCTTTATAAATATTAAATGAATGAATGAAAAAATAATGCCTATGGATATTAGCTCTGGTATTAGAGAGATCAGCATTAAATCCCCAGCTCTCCTTTTTTCTATCTCAACGACACTGGGCTAATTGCTGAGCCTCAGTAATCCTCAGTTTTGTGACTAGAAAAGTGGAGAGAATAACAATTCCCACCTTCTAGGCTGTATGAGATAAAAAATACAATATATACAAACTGCTTAACACACTGTCTCAAAAAGAAAAGTCTTTCAACAAATCACAGCAGTGATGTGACTATTACAGCCTTTCCCAGAGAGTTTCTTTTTAATATGTATGGCCCTTCGGAGATTCTGATCCAACTTCAAACATCAAAGGAACTTCTGGCCAGTTGAGCTCCAGCAATTGTTTGGGGAATTGTGTTCCCTGCATCATGAGATATAGGCAGCATCCTACTTCAGATCTGATTCAGAAAGATATCTTCAAAAACTTAAAATATTAAAACATCATCCTTAGTATCCTGCCAGTCTTTTTCTACCATTAAGGCAGTACAAATAACTAAGACTGTGGGGAGAAAGAGTTTCTGATCTTAAACTGTTCCATGAACTTGCCTCACCCTGAGATTTTCAAAGGTTTATATTTCCAACAAGGCATTTTGCTTTGCAAATGACAGTACTTAAAGTTATCAGCGGGACTACTTGATATTTGAGAATTTGTCAGGACACTCAGACTATTTGGAGGAGCATCAAAAGAGGGTTAAAAAGTTTTCTGAGATATTAGACCTTTCTCTAATTAATGTGGAGTCTTTTATGACTGTTAATATTATTCAAGAGCATTTATTATTAAAATTACTATCATTTGAAGTGGCAATATGCTGAAAATGAGATAAGTTTCTGAGACAGTGGAAACACTGACAGAGAGTAAAAGAACTCTTTGAAGACAAAAGTGATTTTGAGATAAATTTGAAGTAATGCTGATAGCTAAATCTTATGCTTAAAAGAACAAAAAGAAAATTAAAAAGCAGTCCTTAATAGAGCTGCTTAAACTAACTCACTATTAAACCTACATATTTCAGTTATAAAAGTCAATATATTCCCACTAATGTTTAAGCTATTTGAAATTGTTTTCTGTTTTTTATTTATGCAACTTATAACATCCAAATTGATGCATTGAAATAGGAGCCTGTTGGGTAGAGAAGGAAGGGAGACCAGCATGCATTGAGGAAAGGAGGAAAGTAAGAGGGGCTGGGTTTTCAAGAGAATAGTGATAAGTAATGAGGAAACTGGAAAGTGGTGAGAGAGACGCAGTGGTGGAAGATGAAGTCTGAATAGTGGCTTCTGTCAAGATTACTAAGTGAAACTATCTAATCAATAATTTATATGAGCATCTCACGAATTGTTTTTGTCAGGACAGGTGAGTTGGGCCATGAAACAACAGCATAGGTAAAACAGTCTAACAAAATCTATTGAAAAGTTTGTACTGTCATGCATCACATAATGACAGGATCCATCTGAGAAATGCGACCTTAGGTGATTTTTCTCATTGTGTGTACATTATAGAGGGCACCTGCAGAAATGTATGGGGTAGCCTACTACACGCCTGTATTAAAAGATATGGCCTGTTGCTTCCACGCTACAGACTTGTACAGCTTGTTACTTTACTGAATACTTCAGGCAACTATAACACAGTAAGTACTTGTATATTTAAACATATCTTAGACATAAAAGAGAAACAGTAAAACTATGTATAAATGATAAAAATGGTATGCCTGTATTAGGCACTTACCATAAACAGAGCTGACAGAACTAGATATTTATTGGTCTCAGTGAGTCTGTGTATGTGGGGTGAGTGAATGTGTGGGCCTAGAGCATTACTATACACAACTGTAGGCTTTATTCATAAGCATTCTACACTTAGTCTATACTAAATTATTAAGAAAAGATCTATTTCTTCAATAATAAATTAACTTTAGCTTACACTGACTGTTTACTTTATAAACATTTTATTTTTTTTAATGTTTTGACTCTTTTGCTATAACATTAAGCTTAAAACACAAGCACATGGTCCACTTATACAAAAATATTCTATGTCTTTGTATTCTTATTCAATAAGCTTCTTTTTAATTTAAAAAAAATATTTTTTTACTTAAAATTTTTTTTGGTTGAAAACTAACACACAAAAACACACGTTACCATAGGCCTACACAGGATCAGAATCATACACATCGCTGTCTTCCCCCTCCACAGCCTGTCTCCCTGGAAGGCCTTCAGGTGCAGTAACAGGCATGGAGCGGTCATCTCCTGTGATGGCAGTGCCTTCTTCTGGAATTACCTCCTGAACGACCTGCCTGAGACTCTTTTTTGAGGCAGCGTCACCCCTTTCATAAATATATCCATGGCAGTTTGCTTGGTTCATTCCTTTTTCTTTCTTTTTTCTAAGTTGTTTTTTTCTTTACTTTTTTTAAAAATTAAATTTACCAGAGTAACATTTTTAATAACATTACATAAGTTTTAGGTGTTTCCTTTTTTTCATTGTTAAATTTGTTTGTGAGCAAATGATACACTATGAACATTCCTCTTCATTAATGAAAAGCTTTTGGTGTTGGGGTCCATGTTTTTAAACTTGGGGTCTGCACACACATTCTAAACTCTTCACTGTGGGGTTTTTGGAAGTTCTTTTTTTCCTCTCCACTTTTTTTTCTTTTAGCTATGTGTATATGCTCCAGTTCCAACAAGTCCTCACCAGTTAATTCCTCAGGAACCACCTCTAGAAGCTCCTTAATGTCATTTTCATCTACACACGGGTGAAAGTTGTTTGTCATCTCAACCACAGCCTTGCTGAGTTTTGTAACCTCCTCAGACTTGGCAAATCCTCTGAAGTCAAGGACAAAGCTTTTGGGAGTCTTGTCCCAGATGCCATCCCCTTGCCCCTTGGTGACATCACCCCATCACCCCAAGCCCAAGCAAGTATCTCAACACAGACATAGGTGGTGTAATCATCCAGAATTTCACCAATGTCATCTCAGTGTCCTCTTCAGTTGCAGCAAAGCCTGGGCAAAGGTCCTCCTCAGATAGTAGGTCTTGAAAAGCTGTGGTAACTCTTTGATCCATTGGTTGGGTTCAAACAGATGGTGTTTGGAGGAGCAAACACCACTTTGATATTGGGATGCAGGCTAATAGTAAAAGGAGAATGTCCAAGAGCATTACCAACAATAAGCAAAGTCTTGAAAGGTATATTATTCTCCAAACAGTACTTCTCCATGTCACCCCCATAACAATTCAGGAGGGCATTTTGGAAGAGGAGCTGGGTCACTCATGACTTCTTATTGCCCCTGTAGCACACTGGCAGTGTGTGCTTATTAATATGCTGGAAGGCTCTGGGGTTTCCACTGTGCCAAATCACAAAAGGTTCCCATTTGTAGCCTGCAACATTGCCCCCAAGCAAAACTGTTGTTATCTTGTCTTTAAAAGCCTTGAAACTTGACATTGATTTGGCCTCTTTATGGATGAATGTCCTTCCTGGTATTTGTTTCAGTATAGGGAGGTTCCATTAATATCAAAAATTTGCTCTGGCAAGTAATTTCACCCCACAGTCAGCTTAGCTAGAGTTTCCAAAAATTCTTTAGCTGCTTTCACGTCAGCACTCATAGACTCACCACTCACCTTCATATTATGCAATTGTTTAAGCCGCCCAGATCCAGCAGTAAATGCAAGTTTTATCAGGTCCAGCCTTCTCTTTTACCATAGCAAACAAAAATTTGCTGTGGCTGTGGTCATCCTGATACTGATGGATATACTTTTGTTTCTGCTCTTCAGTCCAGGTCATCAGAAGTTTCTACATGTCTGATACGAGCCCTTCTCAAATTTTTGGTAGTCTTATTGCCTTCAATACAGCAGATCTTTTAACAGTTTTTGTCACTTTTTCTCCCTTCAAGATTGCCATTATGGTGAAATGTAACATGCCAGAGTGGTGAGAAATAACCATCACTCATTTTCCACCTTCATAGTTCTTTTTCACTTTTCATTTTGTTTCCAAGACAGTCGCTTGGCATGGCCTCTCAGTGGCAACATTAGTGGTGGATTTTGTATATTTAGGGGCCATATTGAACAGAACAACACAGGATTAAGTCAAGCACAAGAGAAAACAGTGCAGTCAAGAGATGTGGTGAAAATGCAGACAATTGTAATTGAACAACAATAAAATAGTTAAAAAAGAGAGATGTAAACAGAAGATGCATGAGGCTGATGCTGGCATTACACAGCATACTGTGTTACAGCAAGTTTTGTATTTATAAATAGAAGGAGTACAGTCTAAAATAGTAATATAATAAATATCCATAATATAATAAATATTGAAACCAGTAACATAGTCATTTATTATTACTCTCAAGTATTATGTGCTGTACAGAATTGCATGTGGTATACTTTTATACACCTGATAGCACAGTAGGTTGGTTTATACCAGCATCACTGCCAACGTGTGAGTAGTGTGTTGTGCTGTGATGTTAAGATGTTAAGTGATAGGAGCTTTTCAGCTTCATTATAACCTTATGAGACCTGATATTCAATTTTTTTCTGTGCTCAGTATCTACATCTATATTTTCATTCATACTCTGATGTGTCTCTTTGAAATTCCCTCTGTAGTGTCGTAGGTTCAATTTCCAATCAGGGTACATGCCTGAGTTGCAGGCCATGACCCCCAGCAACTGCACATTGATGTTCCTCTCTCTCTATCTCCCTCCCTTCCCTCTCTAAAAATAAATAAATAAAATATTTAAAAAAAGAAATTCCCTCTGTCCTTGGCTTTATTATTATTTTGTTGCTCTCATCTTCAGCAACCAGGGAGGGATCCCTCTGATTCCTTCACTCATCTCTACCTGTGAAAGTCACGGTCACCTAAAGGCCCATATCAAATACTAAATCTTTTATTTCCTAATTGCTCTTCTTCAACTGATTTCATGTTTTCCTCTTTTGTTCTCAGTTATATTGGTATATTTTAAATTGCATTTAATTTTAATTCATATATTCACTTGTCTTATTTGGCCTCATAAATCACAAACTAATTCCTGAGAGGGTCCATGCCTTACTCATTCTAAGGAACATATTGAATTATTTATTGTAAATAGTGAATACATACTTGATGACTAACTGACTAAATAAATGAATATGTGACTCTTACCCACTCATACATTCTAGTTATTTAAAAAATCTAGAGAAAGAGTTAATGACCAGTTTTTAGAATTGCACAGTAACTGAAAAGGTCTCATAAAGTGGGGAAGAGCCACATGAGCAAATGCTCTACATCCTCTTCAGTATACTGTTTTCAAATGCAAGGTTATCTATATTTTCGTCTTGAGCGAGTAGAGCCAAGATAGTCTGAAAGAATATGTAATCCAACCTAACAAATAAACAGGAGAGAAGGAGCAAAGTTAATGAATATGTGCAATATGCATGAACTAGTATGAAAATGTACAGACTTCTTAATAAAAGAAAACAGCTCATCACTAATCAGGAAATGAAGAGTCAAAATGTATCTCTATTAAATTCAAATATTGTGCTTGATTATACCAAAGTACAATGGAAATTATTGGAACAAATATTCATTCCAAACTCATTTAACAAACTTCTATATTTCCCCTTTATTCCTGATGCAAAAGATATATAAAAGATAAAAGATATAAGAATATGGGATTCGTTTATTTTTTGAGAACCTCACATGTTTTGGGGGATAATACATGTAAGTCCAGGTAATTTCAACTGTGAAAATTTGATACATTAAAAATTATATGTATACATATCCTGAAGTCACATGAAAACCACAGCAGTTGATCTTGACAAGTGACAGGTGAATAGCGATTGAATACCAAAACTGTATGAATTTCATAGTGATCGTTCATTTTTTAGAATTGTTAGTATTCTTATATGTAAAGTTAGTATTACCATATGTAAAGTTGTATGTGTCAGTTTTTAAACTTGCATTAGACATAAATATATGTATAAGGGTTGTATGTATTTCTGACCATTTGCTTAATTCAAAGATTAAAATTTTAAGAATTTTTAAAATTATGGAACAGAAACCCAGAAAACTATAAGAAACACCAATACTATATGAAAACTGTAAGAAACCCAGCAAACCTATGAGTAAGGTGGACATGAGATAATAAACTAGACTGTGAAAGCCAAGTGAAATTCTCTGAAATTCAAGACTAATAAAACTAATGTAGAAAACAAATGAGAAGAGCAAAACACATACATATTCATTAAAAATGGGAATCCAAGTACAAAACTCTAATGTAGGAAAACTGAGTTACAACTATAAGCACAGTAAAGTATTTGAATCTGCCTTTCATACAGTGAGTGCCTCTCATTCCATCTGGCCAAATGTATTCTTTATATTCAACAGATGATGCTTTCCTATAATTTGTTAACAAGTTAAACAAATTTAAATTGTTCACATGTTGGTCAGATGCAACATAGATTGCTATAAAAATTTGAATATCAGATAATCAGAAAGCTATTAATTTTTCTTAAATAAGTGAATAAATAATGCATTAACATTTTTTAAAATAACAGCCAGGGTAGTTTAAAATGTCATATTACTTTTAGTACAAATGAAAATAGAGAGCTTTAATTTAATTCAATAAAATGTGCTGATAATTACTTGTGCAGATTATAATTGTTAATTAATATATAAATAATTTATTAGAGATAAGCTCATTTATAGATGATTAATAGATAATGCAATAAGTATTCATAGGATATTAAATTGAGTGTTGTTTCTAAAATTAGTTATATCCTTTTAGAGCTGCATGGAATTAAAAATCTAGCTTTCATTTCTGTGCCACTATTTTTAAAGGAAATAGAAATCTAGAGTATGGAATCTAATCTATTTTTCCAGCTGAAATGAGTAAAAATTGTCCTTCAATTTCTATTTAAAATTAAATGAAATAGGCCAGTCAGAGAAAGACAAATACCATATGATTTCATTCACATGTGGAATCTAATGAACAAACTGAACTATCAAGCAAAATAGAGGCAGACTCCTAGATAGAGAGCAGGCTGACAGTTCAGGGGTGTGAGTTGGGGATGGAGTGATCAAGCAAAAAAGAAAAAGGACTGATGGGCATGGACAACAGTGTGGTGACTGCAGTGGTTAGAGGCGTGGCTGAAGGTGGAAGAGAGTATAATGGGGATAAACGGTAATGGGAAAAAATAAAATAAAAATAAATACATAATTATAATAAAGTAAAATAAAATAATAAAATTAAATGGACAATGATTTTAATGTTTGATTTACAGCTGCATAATAAAGGGCTCACAATCTTAGACATATAAACCTGTCTAATCTTATGATTCAGATGATCTCTAGGGGATATATTCATCAGCAGGAGATGGGTCCACTCCATACACTGATTACTCTAAATTCTAAACATAAGTTTATTTTTTAATAAGGCTATGTATCCAAAATGGGTCACCAAGGAAGTTTTGCTAATCTATTATTCAGACACTCCATTTTAACACAAGCTTCCAAAATCATCTAAGCAATAAAAAGAAAGAATGTTAAGTCTTATCCTAGCTCTTAAGGCTACTGTTCTCAGTGGACACTTCTGCTACCATTTTACTGGGGGGCAAAAGTTACATGATCATATTTAACTTCAAGGGGGCAAGGAAGCACAATTCTCTCAAACAGTAAAATACATCTATAAGCTAGTTTTCCCAGCTTCACTGAGATGTAGTCAACATAAAACATTGTATAAGTGGACAATGTGTTAATTTGGTACACATGTAATACAAAATGATTACCAGAATAGTGTGAGTTAACACTTGAATTATATGACATAATTACCATTTCTTCTTCACAGTGAGAACACCTAGGATTTATTCTCAGCAACTTTCAAATATTTAACTGTATTATTAACTACAATCTGTATGCTGTGCATTAGATCCCAGAATTTATTCCTCTTATACCTGTAAGATTTACTCTTTGACCAGCACCCCCCCCCTTTTCCTCCAGCTCCCAGCCCCTGATGACCCTTGTCTCTGTTTGAGTTCTGCTTTATTTTAGGTTCCATATATGTGATCTCACACAGTTTTTGTCTTCCACCATTTGACTTACTTCACTTATCATGAAGCCCTCAAATTCTATCCAAACTGACCAAAGGGACCAGCTGGTTGTTTAGAGTAGGAATGCAGAGTTTCTGACAAGGATGGACAAAAAATAAAAACAACAACAACAACAACAACAACAACAACAACAAACCAGTTGGGGCAAACATTGGAAGAAACAGCAGCTTAATTACCTGGTTAAGCACTACATTTCACATAAAGTTTCCCAATAAAATCTAAGATGCCCAGTTAAATGTAAACTTCAGATTTAGATAAACTTTAAACAAAAGTTAACTTTAAGCTTTAAACTAAAGTTAAATTTAAACTTTAGATTTAGATAAACTTTAGACAAAAAGTAAGTGATAGGTACATAGATGGATAGATAGCTATAGAGATACATAGATGATATATAGATAGATAAATAGGCTAGATAATGTCTCTAATATTGCATGGGACATACTTATACTAAAACATATTTCAAATTCAAATTTAACTCATCAACTTATATTGTTACTTGCTAAATCTGAGAACTCTAATCACACATGAAGTTGTAATAAACTGTATAGCTGGGAGGAATAAATTCTGCACTGAATGTTCAAAAATACATTTTTCTAAGTGGGAGCTCAGAACATTTTGTATGTGTGTGTGTGTTCGTGCTCAGAATCTGAAATGTTTATTCTAACCTTTTTAGAACCTAAACCAACAGAAAACTTCCTTGGGAGAGATGAATATAAAGTTTGTTAAATACCTGAACATGAGTGCTTGAGGATAGCACTCACTTAGATCTCAGTCACTAGGTGAGAATGAGAAACATTCTGGTGAGACTGGGCCTGAATGAGTAAATTCATCTAATGAAGTAATATTTTATTAATATTAGATTGCAACATTTGAGTTTGATATTTAAAATAGTTGAGTCCTGGCTGGTGTGGATCAGTGGTTGAAACATTGCCCCCTAACTGAAAAGTTGCAGTCTTGATTCCCGGACAAGACACGTACCTGGGTTTCAGGTTCATCCCTGGTCCTGGGATGCCCAGTCTTGCCGGGATCCCAGGTCTGGGTGCTTACAAAGGCAAACAATCGATACTCTCCCATATGGATGTTTCTCTTTCTCCCTTCCTCTCTTCCTTCTCCTCCCTCTCTCCAAAAAAGCAATTGAAAATGTCCCTGGGTGAGGATTAAAAAAATAGTTGAAAACAATTATAGATGCAAAGTACCTATTATAATATAGTTAGACTGAATAGTATACTTGAAAAATATTTTTGTGTTTTGTTTTTATATGCTATTATTTGAAAAACTGAATATATAAGGCGACATAGTATTGTCTTGTTAGCTTGTTTAAACAAATGGCAAATCGGTTAAATTTCTCAATAACAATCTGCATTGATTAAATGATGTCACTAAGTTACAGAAAAGAACCATCCAATAAAAACAAAAATTGGCACAACTTTTTAACATTTTAAGTCTTAGAAACCTCACATTTTTGTCCTTATTTGGTTTATTTGTAAAAATAGGCTTTATTTTGAAACTTTTAAAATATTTTTAAACTCCTAATTTCTCATAAAATAAAAAACGTTCTGTTCACAGAATTGCATCTATACCATTATATTAGTACCATCTTTGGATTGTAAAACATGCATTTTAAATGCAATATTTGCACTTTGCAAATTTTAATTTTAAAATTGAATTACCTGAATGCAATCACTTGCTTAGATTATCTCTGTTTTTTTATTATTCAAAAGAGGAATTTTAGCCCTGGCTGGTGTAGCTCAGTGGATTGAGTGCAGGCTGTGAACCAAAGTGTTACAGGTTTGATTCCCAGTCGGGGTGCATGCCTGGATTGCAGGCCATGACCCCCAGCAACCGCACATTGATGTTTCTCTCTCTCTCTTTCTCCCTCCATTCCCTCTCTAAAAATAAATAAATAAAATCTTTAAAAAAATAGGAATGTTATCCTAATATTAATGAGAGCTTTTTAAAAATCATTTTTCTCTGTTCAGAATATTTTTCTAAGCAGTTTTCCTTTAGATTGTGTATATAATTACTATAATTTTATATAATAATTATAAGTAGATAGATTTTTCAGTTTATAACTAATAGTTGTTAACTAAAAAATTTAATGCCATATTAAAATGTATTAAAAATCTATTCCAAAGAGTGTATATTTAGTGAATTTTCAATATCTTATTTTTCATTCCTTGGAAGTTTTCTTTATATCAATACACTACATATGTTGCATATCATCACTTTATGTATTTTACATACATATAAATTTTCAAATACACTTTAATGATCCTTTATATAAAATAAATGTTTATGACAATACTTGAATGAGTATAAAATAAACAACTGTGTTATTTTATCACAAAACTTAGAACATAAGTCACTTCAGTCATTGTTTAAACATCTGATAAACTGCAACAGACCTGAACACCTATTTTTTAGAGGTTTTGTAGGAAGGCCAGAAGTATCTAAGTCATTTACTCCTATGCCATCAATCAGGTACTATCATTGCTTAAATCCAGAGATTGTAGACATGTGTGATTACATGACCTAGAGACCACACTAAAGGCCCATTTATTTCTCCAGCTTTAAGCACACAAGTTTAGACAAATGATTGAATGGCTCATCCATCTTTAAGGAGCCACAAAAGCACTTTGAAAATCATGCTTCTTCATGCACAAACACCATAAACATCCTACATGGATATTTCACTTTGTAGAGAATAGTAATGTTCTGGTGTAAAACACATATAAATTGCATGTAAGATGAAGGGTTTTTTATTTCCCCAGCTGGTTTCAAATGAGATCAGTAAGAAAAAACACTTGTTTTCCATTGTTCTGGTAAGTACCATGTTACGGCTTAGAAAAGTAATTGGATTAAGAGGAAGAAAATACAGGGTGGAGAGGACAAAATAAGTAACCAACCTGAAAGATGTAAGAACATTAGGAGTTAGTATGCTTAGGGGCCTCTCCCAGATTTTCACTATCTTGTTGGTTATAGTCTTTCCTACCCTCCTCCCTTCTTCACCTGGACAACTTCTTATTCGTTAGGTCTCAGTATTGACACTTCCTCTAGGAAGTTTCCTACAACTTTTGAAACTGGGGTAGGGTCTGTAATTATAAAACCCATAATGCCCTGTTTTTAAATACTTTATCATGTATTACCTCTCTACAAAGGCCAGTGATCTCTCATCAGTGTTTCCTGAATAAATAGCACAGTGTTTATTTTATTGCAGACATGTAATAATGTTGAATAATCGAATGATTATAAGTCAATCTAGCATAATCTAACAGACTCTCTGGACTCTCAAAAGTAGTTATTGTTTTAAAAGGTTGGAATTTAAAAATAGTAAAATAATCTTTGAAAGAGGTAACAGTGGGAAAGAATAAAATTTTAGGAACCATTATAAATTCTAAGTCATGGTGGCTGAAAGTGAATTTTTTCCTTTTCTGTTCTTACATATATGAGGTCAGTGGTGAGCATACAGATTGGGCATCATGTTATCTAAACTTAAGCCTTTGTAATATTGAACAAATCTGACAACTCTGGAAAAAATCACTTTTACGAAAATAGACATTTTTCTTGTAAGTTTCTAAATTTCTATTGTGTACCAAAGTTATGGGATTATATAAAAGAAAGTACCTTGATTGACAAGGCAGACACCTAAACAGAAATTTAAAATATTTCTGTGAAAAATGTACAATTATATAAATAAGAAGTGCATGTTGGGGGAAGTCTGCTGTAATGAAAAGATTCAATATAATATAGCATAGAGAACAAAGTGTATTTCTCTTTTAATAGTCCTGAGTGAACACTGTGGGTCAGTGGGACTGAGTCATTCAGGTGTTGGGATTCTTTGTAAGAGATTGGTCTTCCTTGAGTAGTTTTGTTCAGTACTGAGTTGCTCCTATGTCTGCTTTCCAGACTGAGGAGAGAAGGAACAAATGAGGAGGAGTGATATGTGCTAATGACCCGCAATCCCATTGTGCTGAACTCCCTAGCTACAAGTTCAGGGGAAGAGAGAGAGCAGATTGGAGGAGGGCTAGAAGTTTCTTTCATTAAAAGAAAAAAATATATTCAATTTTTCAGTAAGGAGAAGAGTAATAAATTGTGGAGGCACTTTACCTTAATCATTTTTACACCTTTCTTTGACTTATTTGTCATTATGTTACATATTTCACTGTTAAGTACATTGCAGCATACTTTCATAACAATTAGATTGATTTTGAAAAACATTAATGAAATAGAAGTATAATGGAAACAGATTGTTAATTGTAGAAAAAGATATGAAATTTAAAACTGGAAACATGCTTTAAATTAACAATGATTAACTTTGGTATTGAAACTATGGGAGATATTTAGTGTTCTTTATTTAGTTATCAACATTGTCAAATTGTCTATCATAAACACAAACTTATTTGTAATATATTAGAAAAAAAGACTTGGAAGCAACAAAAGTTTCCATCAGCAGATGAGCGAATAAAACAATGATGGTACATTTACACAATGAAATTCTACTTGGCCATGAAAGGAAGACAATTCTCACTTTGAGACAGTGTGGATGGACCTGGAGAACATTTTCTAAGTGAAATAAGCCATTCAGGAAAATGCATATGCCGTAGATTTTACTTGTATGTGGAATCTATCAAATACCTAATGAACACATTGAACTAACAAGCAAAATAGAGACAGACTCCTATTTAGAGAGAAGGCTAACAGCTCCTGGGGGATTTAAGGGATGGAAGGATCAAGAAAAAAGTAAAAGGACTCAGGGACATAGACAGCTGTGTGGTGATCATGGGGGTGGGAGTTTAAGGGGGATAAATGGTAATGAAAAACACAATAAAAATAAATAAAAACAAAAACAATGCATGCCTATAAGAAGAAAAGATATATAGAGATTCTGTAAATTCCAGAGGAGAAATTAAATTTCAGTAAATTCAATGGTAACTTCCATTTGGAAACAAGTAGTAAATTTCATGGTCAAAAGTATCTGGACATGCTTATGACATACCAGAAGAATTTGCAAAAACTTTGGTAAAAAGAGTGGATGTAACTTATGGAGCTGCCTCATTGGTATGAGCTGTGCTATTATTAAGGCAAATGTGCACTCTAACACATTCCCATAGTCTTATCGCAAACCCATAACAGCACATAAATGTCTGATCCTCCAAAAGCCGCAAAGCAAAATGTCTGACGTTTAAAATGTAACCTTGTATTTCTTGTCTAAGGGGCTTAGTTGGTTAAATATCTTGCTCATCACTATTTATCCATCTAGACCTTGAATTCCTGATTATTTATGGTCACTAGCAAGTTAAACATTGCAGCAAGTTAAACATTTGATTGTGGGACATTTATGCAAGTTATTGTTATAAATAGCCTTTTAATATTACCCATGTTATTTTTATAAAGAGCCTTTTAAATCACCCTGGCCTAGTTATTTTTCTTTCCCTTACCAAAATAAAAGGAGCTTAACAACAGTTATTTGGCATTAGTATCAATATTCTGGTTTTTTAACTGTCAAGCTTTGATCATATGTCCGTAAACAATAGGTTGAACAATTAATTTCAGGCAACTGGTAACTTAAGTAAACCCAATTTGTTTGCTGGCCTCTCCTTGCCCTCACAGGGGAAATAGCTTTCTTTAGCCTATGAGCCAGAAACTTTGTTCGCTCACTCTTTCTTGATGATGCATTCCCTGGAATGTCCACCAAGTATATTAAGCTCTCTGGCAATTCCTAAGCAACAACAGAACTGCTAGATTTGGTTGTTACACGCTAATAAATAGAATTGAGAAGAAAATGATGCACTTCTGGACAATTTATTTCTCACCCACACAGCAGGCATCGGAACCTGGGCACTGTTTCACTTGTCCCCAAGGCCTGTGGAGCTGAAATGGAAGAAAGTGCAGGTGAATGCTAAGCACACAGTGGCTCCTTGTCAAAGCTGAGGGATGCTAAGCTTAGAAAACTTTGCCTTATAATGAGCAGCTGTCAAACCTGCCTAATTTTTGTGCCTGAAAAAAACATAATTTTTATTGTTTTGGTTGGGAAATATGTTGGGGACTGCCATGCGTGGTATCAGAAGCTGTAACCCCTGCCTAGGCTAAGGCTGAGGGAACAACCTTGGACTATAAGCCAGCAAGGAGACAAAAGCTTATCTCCCTGGCAGGAGCACCCCTTCTGCTCCTTTTACTTCACCCTGCCTGGCCCCCAGTGCTTGGTCGGTTAGCCAGTGATGGGTAAGATTCCCCAAAGGGGGGAACGATCTAAGACAGGCACGATCACGTGGAAGACCCCCAAGGAAGGCTACAGCAAAAGGGGGTGATGGACCCCCACCCCTCTATGTGACAAAAGGCTGAGTCCTCATTGTCTCTGAGAAAATCTCCTAATCTCTTGGATGCCTTACTTCCCTTGGTCCACCTAAGCCTGAAACAATGACAGGGTGATGCCACCCTGTGCTGGAAAGCGCAGGTTCTCCAGGCAATCAGGTCTAAGAAAGAATATGTAAAATCCTGTGAAACATGCTTTGTTTAGAATGCTCGCAATTAAATGATACGGGTCCAAGCAAGAAGTAAGTTTGTTCCTCAAAGTTTTATAGCTCTTTAGCTATCTGACCCTGACTCAAAATAAGCCCTCAGACTTCTTTGTTATCTATTGTTTGATCCTTACTTCCTCGCAATGAGTAATGAGCTTTACCTGAATTCCTGTGTAAACGAATCCAATAAAAGCCTGCTTGGGCAGGAGAACGAGGCGCTCTCCCCTAGGGAGGGTGGCTGAGACACTCTCCACTAGAGAGAGTGGCCGTTCCTTCCCTATTTCCCCACAGGATCTGGTTGTCTCTGTGTATGTTTTTCTCATGTTTCAATGAGCCATCTGCAGCATTCCACGGTCACTGCAGGCCAGTGGTCATGTCAGAAATGAATCTGCTTTTCTGACCCAAACTGAAATGCTACCTCTATCTTTCAAGGCTGTTTTCTGTGAAAACATTTAAAAAGATATTGCAAGATGGTTAGAAAAACAAAAACTTTCTGTCAATATTGTGCATGATGTTGTAGATTTAGCTATAGATCACTCTCTGTGGGGTTGACCATTGCCGGGCAATCTGACTCACTATGTATGTATTAGATGAATGGCTTCTCTCTGCAGTAGCCCAGGACATAGGATGCACTAGCTCTCTTTGCTATTGTGTGTTGATCCCAGGTCTCCCCAAGGTTGAAACCCCAGTCTATACAAGGAGACACTAGGAAGGTACACTATGCAGAAATAAAATTACTCTTTTACAGTGTATTGTGCCTTGGCCTGCAGAAAGCTGAATAGCTAATTACTTCAACATTACACGAATGTCATTGATAGCATAACTGCCATGGCAGTGGTATGAATGATATGATATTATCTACCATCCTTTATTCACATTTCAGTAGTGTGTTTCAAAAGCAATCATGGGACAGCTTGTGTCACAGGACTGTGGCATATAGCAGAGGGATAGTGGCTCTCTCATTGTTATTCTTCAGCTTCAAGCAAACTACATGATGCACAAAAAGTTTTAGATCTTCTATATTTATATTTAGACAAGATGTGCAAAATTTAAGAAAACTTTACTTCCTATACTTTGCAGATAGAAATACCAATGTAGATATTCTACAAAACTTAACAATGCCAGTGTAGGCACTAAGAACCACCAACTGCTCTAAAGAATATAGTTCATTTGCAGAAACCTGCTGAAGTATAACCGAGATGGCAATTTTGAGAGTGCAGGTATTTCTCTCATGACGCCTTTATTCTGTCCTGATGTGAAAATGTTAAAATTGGTATTCATGCAAGGAAACCTGACACGCAATTGAAAATTCAGATACCTACATAGTCACAGTGATTCATCTAAGGTTTAAAGACAAAAGTTCTTCAAGTGATTGTGTGAAACAGCAAGTGTGTGCAAATGTGAGAAATACAAAATAGGGCAAGAGAGTTTCTGGAAATACAGTGAAAGCATCTTCTTAAAATGCATAAAACTAGTGTGTGAGACTGCCTCAATGATGTTGCAACATCACTATTGATTAAACCTTAAAGTCCAGGAGTTAAAGGGGAGACCACTGTATTTTGATCTTTAACTTGGTTGCCTGGATTAGAGTAGAAAGAAAGCATGAAACCTTGGTGGCAATGTCACAATCAAGGAACCTATAGAGGTGTGCTGGTCAAAATTTTTCTCATGCTTCCATTAATTTCAGTTGAAAACATACATGTTTTTTTTGTGAGAATTCAGTATACCATCTGCAGAAGAAACTGCAAGTGAGAACACTGAACTCTTTTTCTTTTTGCCTTTAATACCAAACTTTTAAAATGCCACCACAGCACTTTGAAATAATAAAATCGTTATACTGCTTCACAGTGTTTGGATACATTATTCCTATATCTCAAATGTTCATTCATTGATGGTGACATTTTGCTTTAGGCCGGGCTTGGGTTGAACAGAGGTTTCAACATTGTCCATCCAGCATTTGGCTAATGTGGTTTCATTGCATGTGTAACAAACATTTCTCTGCTGAAGCATTAGAGCACTTTTAGAAAGGAATGTAGGGAGTTAAAGATTGAGGTTTGGGCTGCCATGGTCTTTCTTTTATCTAGAAGACAGAGTCCTCAGGGGAATTTTTTCTCATCTTAATCTAATTTTTGTCTTTTGTTCGAAACCTACCTTTTAAGCTACCCTTCCTTCAAACTCTCTTGGTCTGAAATTCCAATATTTTTTTTGCAATGAGAAATCCCCTCCCTGAAAGATCTTTTTTAAGATCTGTTCAATGGCCCAAGTATGGTCTATACATTTTCAAGAATTGTCCAACACATATAATGTCTGATACTGAATTGAATAGTTACCAGAGTGAGGTAGGAAAACTGGATTTTTACACCCATCCCCTGGGTGGAGAGAAATACATTTCTTTTCATTCAAGTATCCCTTTTAATACTTCTAGCAGTGGGTTCTGTAGGCCAGCTAATCCTCTGGTATTGATGTATTAAAATAATAATGTATTTAGGTAATAGCTTTTCTTGCAAGACAAACATCAGTTTTTAAGAGACAGTGAAATGTTAGCTCATAGCTCAAAGTAAACCAAATTTACTTTCTCAATAAGGCACGCTTCCCATCTTGGTCACCATTGTGTCCTCACTGAAAGTTTATTTACTATTCTTCTCATAGCTCAGAAGAATCATAAAGGAGGCAGATAAGACTTTAATATCACTTTCATTGGGTCCTAGGGACACATTCTGTATTCTTTTCTATTCTTTTGTGTCAGAGCCATTCTTTGAAAGAAAAGAAATGATGGAGGAAGATTATCAAAATACTCAACCATTGACATACAGATACATAAGTAAACAATTGCACAGTCATTATTAAATCTCAGAGTACACAGGCATGAAGTTAAAAAATGGCTGAAAGAGAGCAAAAAAGAAAAGTCAGACACCTCTTGGTGTTTTGAATAATTTTATCCTATCTAGTATTCCAAAGTCAAAATGGCTGGTTTGTAGATTTCTTTGGGGAAGGCTGTCACTGAGCAATTTCCTTTCAGAACTGGGATTATTCCATTGCAGATAGCCTAAGAAAACAGAATTCAGTGGACTGTGAGCACCCAATGAGTCCCAACATTATTAAATGAACAGCAAAGATGCCTAATGGGTGAAAGAGACTGTAGAAGTGAGATTCCAAATGCATTCTTAGCCAACTGAAGGGAACAGGCAACCAGCCAGCACAGAAAGCTGTCCTGTGGCACTTGAAAAGCTCATTTTTCTCAGTTCTCTAGTCCCAGCTACAGAAATAATCCCAGGAAGACTAGGGTATCTTTGGGTAGATCTAGTTGTCTCCAGATATTCATTCATTCATTCATGTGTTCAACAAATAATTTTTACTGTGACTATAATATGTAAGAAAACACATAAATAATAGCCTTCAGCACATACACATTCCACTATGAAATAAAAGAACAAACTAAACAAAATCTATAGTAGTTCTCTGTGGAGAAAATTAAAGCAGAGGTGGGGCCCAGGGAGAACCAGGTGAGGAGACTGTATTGTAATTTTAAATATAATATTTTAAAGGAGACTTGAAAGAAGTAAGGGAACAAGGTAGGTTGGTATTGGGTAAATGCATTTTAGGCAGAGGAAACAGCATATTATGGACTGCATGTTTGCATCCCTGATACTAAGTTCATGTGTTGAAATGCTAATCCTTAAGGTGATGGCATTCTTGGAGGTGGGAACTTTGGGGAGGTAATTAGATTTAGATGAAGTCATGAAAGTAGGACCCTCATAATGAGATCAGTGACCTTATAAGAAGAGGTAGAGAGACCAGAGCTCAATTTTTCTCAGCCACAAAAGGATGCAGCAGGAAGGTGGCCATCTGCAAGCTGGGAAGAAGATTCTTACTAGGCACCAAATCTGCCAGTATGTTGCCCTCGGACATCCCAGTTGCCAGAACTTTGATAAATACACATTTGTTGTTTAAACCACCTGGTTTGTGATGTTCTGTTATAGCAGCTTGAACTGCCTAAGTCACAGCTCAGATGGATTTTTCCCCCCTGGTTTTGTGGTGTCTTATGTAGGTTTAGTAGAAGGGAAGTTAGAGCAGAACCATTAAAGATGGTGTCACTCTTATCTGGTATCTTGGTGAGATGGCTTAAATCTGGGCTCAGCTTGTCCACGAGGACAGCTGGGTTTCTCGCTCTCAAGATGGCTTTTCATGTAGTCTTTCCATGTAGTATTTTTCAGTAGCATAACTGAATTACTTACATGTGTCTCAGAGCTTCCAAAAAGGTAAAAGCAAAAGCTATTAGAAAAATAGCAAAAGCTTCTTGAAAATTATAACTGGACTGTGTTAGTGTGTGTTGTATTTTATTGATTAGAGTGAACCACAACATCAGCCAAGAATCAATGTGAAAAGTACCTACACAAGGACCTTAATGAACAGTGTTATGTTGTAGCTACCATAGCAAGTTATTAACTTTTTTGTGTTGCAATTTTTATGTATTCATTTGGGAGCATTAATATAAATATTACATAAGATTATGGTTAAAATTACAAGAATTAACATAAAATTACATATATTAAGTGTGGCACATATCCTAATTATTATTAGGATATTATTAATTATTATTTATTTTTATTCTAACTTTTATTTTAATTAATTTATAATTATACCTTATAATGTGTGTAGCTTGGAGCTGGAGTATGTCATTGGCCACCTGAAAATTTTTTTTTCTGGTAAAAATGCACCAATATTATTGCATTTCCCTTATTTATTATGTCTTATTGTATGTGACTTCAATTACCCAATTTAAAACTAATGAACAAAAAGTTCTTTGACATGATTGAAGCCATTATATTCACAAAACAAAAGACCCTTTGAAGAGGAAGGATATCAAAGGACTTTCAAATATATTTTTGTATTGCTTTAAATCTGATTTATTTAATCATTCCAATAACCTTGATAATTTTTATATAGCTGCATCCTGAGCAGATTGTATATAATAAAATGCCCTTGTGAATATGTGGCACTTGACTCCTTTTTGTAGCAGATCATATATTAAATAGGTATTCTTCAGGCAATGAAGTTGAGACCAAAAATTAGTACTAGACGGAAAGAGGAATAATAATCGTCTCTTCCTGAATCCTTCTTCTGAGATAACATTTCTGAGATGCGATTGAGGACATCTGTGCCAGGCAAAAATAAGATAACTATGTTTGTAATCTCAGGTCATTTTCTAGAATGGAAGACTTTTTTTCTTCTGTGATGATAAAGCTGACTTTATTCATTATTTTTTAAAACATTTTATTTAGTTAGTTTTCGAGAGGGAGAGAGAAAGGGAGAGAGAAAGAAAGGGAGAGAAACCTTGACTTAAAAGAGAAACATTGTTCTTGAGAGAGAAACATCAATCTGTTGCCTCTCAAAAGTGCCTGGACTGGGAATGGAACATGCAACCCAGGAATGTGCCCTGACCGGGACTCTAACCTGAGACCTTTTGCTTTGTCCATGGTAATGACTATGATTGTTAGCCTTATCTTCAGGGGGGAAAGCTTATTAGGAAGCTAGCCACATAAGAAATACACACACATGCCCATACATATGTTTAACTTCTAGACTCATGAATAATGATTTTGGAAATGGGAAACTTTATTATTAAAATAAATAACTCCCCTGGAGATTTTATTGTGTTGCCAGATAATTGAGATTAATTAAATCCAAACCTCCCCATCTAACATCCAGCTTACAGCAAATGCAAGGGGCAGGGGAACATGTTACATTCTGAGTATGCAATCAACAAAATCCATAGTGAAAGAGCTTCCCAGCACAGATGCAGTATTTTTCAAATGTAAGTTAAACAAAATGTGGTAATTAGGCGAAGACACATCAATCAAATGCAATATGTAAATACTGCTTAATCAATTCAGACACTATTCTCATCTCTGGGGGGGAAAACAAGTAAAAGGAAGTAAATATTGGAAACTATTATTTTTGTTCTGACTACAGTGGTTCATTCTAACCCTTAATTACCTAATTTTTTCCTCCAGAGACACAACCTAACTTTAACACAACCTATCATAGGCAGTGTCCCCCCAAAGGAAGTCATTTGAAATATCTTTTCTTAAATGTTTTTATTGTTGTTCAGTTAGTTGTCTCCACTTTTCCCTGCTCACTCTCCCCTGCCCTGCCCACTGCCCCCTTTCCCACATTCAGTTCCTCCTCTCATTGTCATTGGCCATGTGTTCTTTGTACAAGTCCCGTGACTTGACCTTCTCTCTCCCCTCTGTGACCAGAAGGTGAAATATTTTAATAATAAACAGCCTTGCCCTTTGCCCAGCAGAACAGTGGCATTTTTTTTCAAAATATCCCAAGACCTTTAAATAATGCCTTGCATTTAGTAGGTGCTTGATAAATATTTGTTGGAAAACTGCATAAATTGAAAAATAAATGAAGTACCTCATCATTCATTAAGCATAACTCTCCTGTAACTTTAGTGGCAAGATCAGTCTTATATAGGAAGTGAAATGGTGATCTAATAACTGATATAAGGAGAAGGTCTCCAAGTTAAATATCGCTACCTAAGAAACCACTCAAAACTTAAAAAGCTTAAAAAGCAATAACTAACATTGCACAGAAGTCCACAGTTCGGCCAAGTTTGCTTATTTAACCAGTTGTTAATTTCATGAATTGTAAAGCAACAAAAGATTTTTATCTAATGTACCATTCATATTTCAATCTTGTCACTTGATTTAATGTAATTCATTGTATTTGTTTTCCTCCACCATGTGACATTGGGTGACGTCATGGGGCTGAGCCCAGGTGGGCTCCTCAGCCCTTCCCTTACCCTTGCAATGTGTGCTCTGCCTATCATCCTCACAGTGGCAGCCGTTTCAAAGAAGCAGCCTTGCGAGAGTAACATGTTATGGAAACCATTTGGAGGGTATTAGTGACCGGACCTAGTTAACTCAGTTAAGGCCTTTATATAGTATAAACATTAAAGATTCTGGTGCGCAGGTGAGGAGACCTACTTGTCTAATAGTTGCCCCCAAAAAAACTTTCTACGTAAGTCTCCTTCGTTGCTAAACCATCCACCTACCCATCTGGAGAGGTCCTTCCTTCAGTCTCTCCTTGTTCGCTGTACATGAGGTCCTGCATCTAATTGACATGTCTTTTCTGTCTCTCTTATTTTGTAAAGGTTCATGATTTAGTTGCCTCTGTCATATTGATATACTTGAAGAATACAGCCTATTTAGGTCTATTGAATGGTTTATCAGAACTAGGATCCGACACATTTCCAGCCCAAATACCATATAAGAGTTGTCTTTGTTAGAATAGGACATCTGGGGGTATTCAATATCCACCTATGCTTCATTGATTTTATTATTGCTTGTCTATTTGGTTTCTCAAGTATGTAGTTCTACTTTTCCCCTTGCAACTTATTAGTAATTTGTAGGGTGACTTTTTTAAGACCATGTAAGACATATTATTTTTACTATTTTATCTACTTAGTATGTTGTTTTTATTGTTATATAATATTATGCCTCACCATTTTTCAATATTTTACATCAAGCTCTCTTTTTATACTAAAATATTTTTGCTACATCAAATTGTATCAGTTTCTCATTAGTTTATGAATTAATTGATTTGTTATTATGTCCACCTTTCTTTATTTTAAAACTTTCTCTTTGTGTTTTATACTTCTCTCTTGCAAGCAACCTATAAGACAAATTTTATCTGTTTCTGACCAGAGAATGTTTATTTAACTAAAAATTGAATAATTATATTTGATAAGATTTCTGATTTTTGGAATTCTTGCCATACTCAATTTGTGTTTTGTTTACTCACCCCATTTTGCTTACTTTTTCCCCGACTTTTCTTCAATTTTGTTTTCTGTACATCCTTTCCTTATATTTTCTACACTTCTTATTATAAACTGTGAAATACGATACTGAGTGGTTGTTTTTGATATCATGTATATATATATAACTATACATTTTTATTATAAGGTGAACTTATTATAAGTAATTCTCTACTCTTGTCATGATCAGAAACAAAACATAGATATTATCAAGCATTAACAGTCAGGAACAACCTCTTTCATGCCCATTCGCATATCATTTTCAATACAGATTTATTTTAACTTTTTAAAAAGGTTCTTATCATGAAATACCTCATGTTTCTTGGAATTTTAGTGTTCAAGTTTCATTTCAACTTAATTTTTTTCTTGTGTGTTATTTCTTCTTTCTCTTCTAATCCTGCCTGTCTCTTTTGTGTATGACCTAAGTTCCTTCAATTCTCTCCAACACTCTTCACTCAGATCAGAACCAAATTTCTTAAAGGCATTGTAAAAACTGATGCCTTTATATGATATAGGAGAGATCAAATAGATTCAGTCACAAGTTTAGTTGATAACTTTGTTCTGTTCATAGCTCTCCATCTTTATATTTCATGAACCCCCCCACCTTAAAGTTTAAAATAGAGATTTAGTTTCAAGATCTTTCCAGCAATTACAATTTCTTTACTTCACTTCCTGGATTCAGCTAGCAAGCCAGGATTTTCTCACCATTCTAGGGGACACACTTAGGAGCCAAATTCCCAACTGCCACTGGCTGGCTTCAGACTGTGCACTTAGTAGAACAGTGGTTTTAGCTCTAATTATCTCCTGTTACCATTATGTATGTTTAATTTCTTTGTTTTTATCCAGCTGTGCCATTTCATATAAATTCACCATTGTAATTACTAGTTACACTGACATTATTTCTTGAGTTTCTTTGCTCTTTTTTGATCTTGGCTATCCTTAGCTTCCTGTCTTTTGGAGTTTAGATTTTAACCATTGTTTTTAATATCATACTATGCCCCCATGTTAGCTTCTAAGGCCAACATATTCCTTTTGATTTTGGTAAACGGAAAGAATTCATTGATTCAAAATGCGGGGCTATGAGATGACAGTAGTCCTTTGACAGGTAAAAACAAAGATATTAATTCTTTGATTATTAGTTGCAACTTCTTTAATTTGCAGCTTGTTCTATTATTATAATGAATTAAATATTCCCTAAAGTGTTTTGAAAATGGTAATACAAATACTTTGCATGTATGATTGAACTGAAATTTGTTAGTAGTAAGAACATAATTGCCCATTATTGTGAACAATTATCTCCAGTGGCAAGAAGACTTATTTTTCTTACTTGTTTTTTTCTTTTCTGACAAACTGGTTCTATTTCTCCTTTTCTTTTGTTTTTTTTTTTCCCCATTAATTCCCTAGTATTTAAATGTTTGTTAATAGTTTAAGATGTTCCTGAGTCGTTTTTGTTTTTGCTTTTGTGTTTTGGGGTCATATCTAATGGTAATTCTTATCCATTTCTGTTAAATGCAAGTTAGTTAGAAAAGTTAATGAAAGAATCTTTGTTGGATTGGTTGGTGAAATTAACTAAATAAAATATAGCTGATATGTCGCTCAGGCTGAAGGAATTAGAAGAATGGTAGAGTTTGGATTAAGAAATTGAGCAATGTAAAAAGAGAGTTCTTTCCTCATAGCATGCAATTATGAGAGTAAAGGGAATTTCACAAAGCTGGGATTTGTTGGAAAGTTAGGGAATTCTAAGAGAATGATGATAAATAAGAGGAAGTAAAGCACCCAGGATCACCTGGACTCAATGAAGAGGTAGATTGATTTCCTTCATACTTTTGCCAGAGTCTGCCTAGTTGAGATAAAAATTTTGTATGGTTTTGGTTCTTATTTATGATGTTTTGTGTGGATTTTTTATAAAAATGAGAATATTTGCATGTAATTTGCATAACATTTGACATTCTCAGTGTAGCAGGAACCATAACCTACCAGCTCACAGTTAGTGAACATTTACTATGTGCACTGCTCTGTGCTGAGTGAGCTCTTTATAAGCAATCCATACCTACACCATGAAGTAGGTGCTCTGAACAAAGCAGTAAATGGCAAGGCAAGATTCCATCCTAGGTCTGTGAGCAAGATGTGTCCTCATTCTATGGTACCTTTTCTGTAAGAACTTTATAGAAATAGCCACATGCACAGTGGTTACTCTGTAGCTGTGTTTAATCCAGACACAGCAGTTAGGATCTTGGTGGATACCTGAGAATGTGTAATTGAGAGCTGGTGGCACTGGAGTGGGGAAAACATGTAGTTTTAAAGAAGGAAAAGCCATTTTCTATACATACTTAGTTCTGAAATCATTAAAAGTAGTTGTGATAAAAAAATCATCACAAATACAAATGCATGTAGAGAGAATTAGCTTTTGGTGGGTCCTTATGATAATTTACCATCTGGTACATAGGTATAGTGAGAAAACTTTTTGTTTTTTGCCTCTTAAAAGTATATTTCTGAATTTAGGACAATAAATGCTTTCTGTACCTTATAGTGCCACATTTCCATACAATGTTCTCCATGAACTAAAAAATCCACATTAAGTTAAGAATTTTTTGCAAGCTTTTTATTCTGAATTTGGAAATTTAAGATTTGGGAGAGACTTTAGTGATCAGTATACCAGAATAACTCATTTCAAATGTGAAAATAAAAAGACAAATGTTGATGAGTAAGTTGCTTAAGGTTGCATATCTAATAAGCATTGCAGTTTTCAGACTTGATAAACATATATCTAAACTTAAAGGAAATGTGGTGCTAGTCCTAGTATATATGAATTGGTCTTAGATGAGATTACTCTGATGTTATATCTCCCCAACTAGGCAATTTCTTTTGAAATTGATAAACATTGATAAACATTGGTTTATCATCCTCTGAGCTACTATCGTGTCCTTATCCCTAATCCTCCTCCACTCTTCCTGAAGGGTCACTGTTTACTGCACGGAACTTGTGCTCTTGTAGCTTAGGTCCTGTCACTTGTTAGCTCTGTGACCTCAGTCAAGTCACCTAACTTTTGTATGCCCCATCTTTCTCTTCTGCCAAAAGAAAGTGATAATAGATTTGAGGATTGAATAGATTAATGAATGAAAAGTGTTTAGTATAGAGCCCAGAAAATGACAAATGGTAAAAAATTTAATGGTATTATAGTATTTTCTTTCTTAAATATTAGAAATAATTAACTATTAAAATCTTTTTTGATCTAAACTTTTTAATTTCTTCTTAAATCAGTGTTGTAATGTTTTTACAAGGAATTTGCTCAATTTTTCTGACATAAAAAATTTACTAAGATTATCAGTTACATTATTCTTTTATTACCTTTTATTGTGTGTAGGCTCTGTAATAATATCCCTTTTTTATTAGATTTGTGCTTGATTATTTTTTATTCTGCATTGAAATTGTTAAAAAATATAAATTTTATAATATATACAAAGCAAAAATACATTGGTTTTGTCTATTTTTATGTTATCATATAATTAATTTCTTATCATATTTATTGTCTTTTTTCTTATACATATGACTTTAAAAAACTTTTGAAATGTTTCCTGAGATGAATACACATATGCTTGACTTTTAGCTTCATTTTTAATATATAAATTTAATGTTGTAAAGGTTTAATATGTAATTTTATTCCCTTATTTAAAATATTTTTAAATTTATGATTTTTTCTTGACTCATGGGCTGTTAAGTGTATTACTTAATTTTTAAGCATCTACATGATTTTTAATTTAATATTTGCTATTGATTTCTACCTTAATTGCACAATGATCAGAAAGCTACCTGGATGTGATTTCAATTTTTGAAAGTTTGTTTAAACATCCTTAATATTTTAAATTTTTGTTCCATCTTCTACCAAAAGGCATACATAGTCCAAGAATACACTGAGTGATGTGGATGTCTGGGAGGAGTACCATTTCTATCCTTATAACAACAGCAATAACAGCACTAACAACAGTAAGTCATGGAAATCACAAGTTTTCAAAATATTTTTGAAACCATCAGGGAGTTGAGGTCCAGAGTAACCAAATAACCCAACATTCAGGCAGAAACTAGAATTCACATGAATAGACAAGATGTAAACCTTGTCTTGCCACGGGAAGGTGCAACTGGACACTGACCAGAAGAATTAAGCCAGGGTTGCTGGCGAATAAGTGAACTGGTGAAATGACGGATGATGGGGTACACAGTGCAGGACTGTGAAGCCCTCTGGGACCACACAAATTGGGAAAATCTGCAACCTCTTGCAAACTTTTTATTCATGAACTCAACCATGTATTCATAGAAAAGACTGTAGAGAATTTTAAGAAAATGCCCCTTGTGATGCTGACCAATGAAAAAGGAACATGGAGAAACATTAAATTTGACCTAGACCCTTATCCCTTATCTCCACCACAGAATTAAAGACTTAATTTCCTGAGGAAGGGCAAAAAATAAGTACTGTTTTTCTGAGTGAACTTGTTATTCCACTCCAACTGTGGGAAGGAAACACTCACTGCATTACCCCAGAGGAAGAGCATGGATATGCCCTCCTTCCAGAATTACAACTGAGTGAATGAAGCAACACTTAGAAGGCCACAACCATGAGACCAGTGACTGCTTAAGATTGAGGCTTAGCCAGGCAAGAGTGGGGGGGTGGGGGCAGAATAGGGTGTGGGGGACTTGAGCAAAAGGAAAAATGGACTCATGGACATGGACCACAGGGTGGTGATTGCTGGGGGGAGGCAGGTTGAAGGGTATTAAAGAGTAATGGAAAAAGTACAATAAAGATTAAATTTAAAAAGGAAGAGAATACCCCTCTCATTGCTGTTCATTCTACCATTATAGTGGGGTACTGCTGGGAAAGGGACAACAGGAACCTAATTCACCATTTTCATTAAATTTGGTCCTAGAATCTTTTTTCATGGATTGAAATCACCTGACAACTTAAAAGAAGTGAGTTTTGAGACTGTTCTTCCATCTCATGTACATTTATAATTTGTGGCAAATGTTAGTGGTGCTATTTTATTAAACAAATTTAAGATGTGACATTATGTGTTTAATATGTAAGATATTACCTTTCAACTGGGGGAAGAGTGTGTCTACTGTGTACCAGAAGCTGTACTAACATGTAGTATCTCATTGCATTTTAATGGGAATTCTGAAGGCTATATAAAATGATTGAGGTAAGAATTATAAAATGTACATTATTCCAAATTATTGATACTATTATGACAAATCTCATAATATCAACATATCCCAACATTCTAAAATACACTGAAAGAAACTAATAAAGGATGAAATCTATGATGGTTGTTCTACATGTCAACTTATTGGACCATGGAGTGTCCAGATATTTGGTTAAATGTTATCCTGTGTTTACCTCTCAGGGTTTTGTTTTGTTTTTTTGAATGAGATTTATGTTCGAATATTTTACTGAGTAGACTGAGTAAAGCAGATTGCTCTCCTCAATGTGGGTTGGCTTCATCTAATCAGTTGAAGACTGAAATAGAATAAAAAGGCTGGTCCTCCAGTGAGTAAGAGGGGATTCCTCCTGTCAGAAATATCAACCTGGGACATCAGTTTTTTTCCTGTCTTCAGACTCAAACTGAAACATCGGCTCTTCCTGGGACTTGAGTTGGCCTTCAGACTGAAACTGCCTCAGCTCTTCTAGGTATCTAGTTTGCCACGTGCAGGTCTTGGGACCTGTCAGCCTCCATGATTATGTGAGCCAAATTTTTATAATTTCCTAATCACTCTCTCTCTCTCTGTACCTCCATACCCATCCTATTATTTATTTCTTTGGAGAATCCTGCCTAATACAATAGCTTTAAATTAAAACGAAAATTTGAAGGGCAATTTCTGTGTAATTTATTCAGATGCCTGAAGAAGTTTTGGAGAGGAAAAAAATCGAGAATCATTGCCGATGTTACCCTACCAAGCCAGCATTATAAATAGATTTATAATTTTGGATTACCTCTTTGTTTGAGATTGAAGTCTTTGACTTTCAAATGATTTGTAACCATTTATTTATAATCTTTTAGACAAGCCATACCAAAAAACTTCTGTCAGTAAAAGAGCAGTTTGCATTTTATGCCATAATCATGGAAGACCTTCTTCTGCTGTCGCTAGCTATGGATTGTAGCCCAAAGGGCATTCTGACTAATGCTCAGTTCTCACTGACATAAAGGAATAAAGGCTGAATTTCTTTCATGAAATGCGCTTGGCTTTAGGTTCCCTGACCTGCACTATGTAATCACTATGGAATTATAGAGTGCAGAGAAATGTCAGTTCTTTAGGAAGTTTATTACTGCATGAGTAGTATTTAATTTCATTCAATTACTGATAAATTTAACCTGAAATTTAAAAGAACCATTTGTAGTACTATATATTTTAATAAAGGCCTAAAAGATATTAGACTGCAATTGTATCAGTCAGGATAACTAGGTTATGCTGCAGTTACAAATAACCCTCACATCTTGTGGGCTAAATCAAATCAAATGTTACAATCTGGGTCACACTGCATGTCCATCATTGGATGGCTGGAGGGCCTCCTCTGTTTTCCTCATTCTGTGAAAAAGGCAGCTGAAACAATCAGCATTTAAATGTCACAGGTTGCTAAGACAGCAAAAAAAGAGGCCATGGACTTCTGTCGTGTCTCTTAAAACTTCCATCCAGAGGTGACCTATAACACTTTCTATTGACATTTTTTAAAATTATTTATTTATTTATTTTTAGAGATAGGGGGAGGGAGGGAGAAAGAGAGGGAAAGAAAAAGAAAGAGAAGGAAAGAAACATCAATGTGTGGTTGCTTTTCTCAGGTTCCCCACTGGGGATCCAGCCTGCAACCCAGGCATGTGCCCTGACAGGGAATTAAATCGGTGACTCTTTGGTTCACAGGCCAGGACTCAATCCACTGAATCCACAGGCTGGCTGGCACTCAATCCACACAAGCCAGCTCTACTAACATTTTATTAGCCAAAATAGATCATATGGCTAAAACTTGAATCAGGGTACTGCGAATACTTGTCTGTATTACTAGGGTTATATACATAT
This sequence comes from Phyllostomus discolor, assembly GCF_004126475.2. Classification (NCBI taxonomy): domain Eukaryota; kingdom Metazoa; phylum Chordata; class Mammalia; order Chiroptera; family Phyllostomidae; genus Phyllostomus; species Phyllostomus discolor. Next base: position 137,356,148 of record NC_040907.2, read on the forward strand.
TGGGGTACATGTTAGGGATATTTTTTTCTGAGGATTAATAACTTTGGATAGAAATTTATATTTCTTAATTTTATGGACAAGTTATTCAGAATTTATCCAAGGCAACTGAATCTGGAATCTCTGATGCTTACTAGAAATGTCCATTGCAGGCACCAAAATCTTAATTAGAGTTGCCCTTCAGTTACTGCAGTCTTGACATGCATTTTTAATTTATTTTTTATTTTTTTAATGTAGGCATTACATTTTTTATTTTTTTAAAGATTTTATTTATTTATTTTTAGAGAGGGAAGGGAGGGAGAAAGAGAGAGAAAGAGAGAAAAATATCAATGTGCAATTACTTGGGGCCATGGCCTGCAACCCAGGCATGCACCCTGTCTGGGAATTGAGCCTGCGATGCTTTGGTTCACAACCCACGCTCAATCCATTGAGCTATGCCAGCCAGGTTGACATGTATTTTTTAAATGTTTGCAGGGATTCTTTAATTTGAGACCCAAATGATAAGAAACTATTCATTGTTAATTGTTGAAACAGAGGCTATAAAGAGAATCATGAATCATGTACTAAAACAGTTAATATTGGTAGACATATGCAATGGTAAAACTGACAACAATCTTGTGTTTTAATTTCAAATCCCAGTTAAAACCTCCACAAGGAGTGGCTAATTCCCCTCCATTTTGTCACTATCCCAATTTCATATTCAGGCTCTTGTTTTCTTGATACAAATTTACCTTTACATTTTACACTGCTCACATTTTATCCAGTCTTTTAGTATTTCTTCTAAAATGTTCCAGTATATCCAGCTGCATCTGACTTAATGAGTGGTTTAAGCAATACCATTTCTATACCATTTCTATGACTTGCATACTCCTGCTATTGAAAAAAATGACATTTTCTTTTGTCTAATACACTCTGAGAAATGCCTGCTGTTGCTTTCTCTCTACTTAATTTGCTTTCCTATATGTTTCTCCTGATTACCTCAATTTCTTCCACTGTGCCTCTATATTTCTTGACTATTGTACTCTAAGAAAGCTGTTCCACGTTATGAACATGACCTTGAAAAAACTCCACTTCCATTGTTTGAAAATCTCAGACTCTGGGACAGTGGATAGGTTGCAATATGAAATACCTTGCCTGAATACAAACATTTGAGGTCTTTTTTTTTGTATAACAATTCACTGACTGTTGTGGGTAAGCTCCATTTGTTCTAAAGCCAATGCTATTGATGTATTAAAAGCTATTATTTAATTTAGTTCATCAGTTTTCTAAAAATATTGTGCATAAGAAATGTCTGTGATATTCAAACCAGTTTCCTGGTCCCTACTTGTAGAGAATCTGCTTGAATATGTTTTAGGTAGGATCCTAGAAACTATCTTTTAATAAAGTTATTCAAGACATTCTCATAACACCAATGTCTTTCCTGCAGATGTATTATCCTGAGGGTATAATCTAATATTGTGTATCTCCTGTTGTGAATGAAGGCATAGGTAGCAAAATACAAAAATCAAGATCTTAGAGTACAGCAGAAATAAAACTTAGATGTGACATAACAATGATCACGGTGAGTTACTTAACGTTGCTGACCCCCAGTTCCCTCATCTGTGAAAGTAGGAAGATTTTTACAAGTCAGTCAAAATATGAAGTTAGTTAATATATGTAAAGTATTTAGCACATTTCTTGGTATATATTAGGCATTTGATCAATATTGATTGTTTTTATTGTCTTTAACATTTTTTCCCTTTATCCTTATTTTTCTATCCCTTTTGGTCAAGTCTTACACAAAAATAACTTAAAAAAATTATAGGAGAAAACTTTGACAAATTTATTTGGTTTTGTACCATATTTTAAGGTTTTCTTGAGTTTCTCCCTACTAGCACAGCAGATAGGGATGATGCCCCTCCTAGATTACCTTTATTGAGTGGCGTACCCTTGTCCCAGCCGTGTAATTTTTTAGCTGCCTACAGTTCACACCTTCCCCTTTCTTCAAGAATAGCTCTTGGCTGAAATGGGCCATGTTTCTTCTACTCTCTTCTCATGACAAGTAGCCAACAGGACTGACTGATGCTGGGGAATAATACCCCAGCCTTCTTGCTTCTGGGTAGGACTCAGCTTATGCCCCAGAGCTAAGTCTGGCACCCGTGTGAGGTTAAAATTTCTCTTGAAAGCACATATTTGCTGTGTTCCTTTCCCTTCCCTTTCTGTTTCTCTTGCTGGTTTCTCCTGAGAACATGCCTTTAATAAATTACTAATGAGGCTCTGCTTCGAGGAAACCTTACCCAAAACATGCTCGGAGTGTTTTCTTGGTAAGACAGACTTAAGGATGGGAATACCACCAAAGAGAAAACCACTGGGTCCTAGAACATGGCACTGAAGCAAGAATCACCCAAACACATTGCTTGCCCATGGCAAAGATTCAAACATACTTGTTTAATTATTAGAAAAGAGTCCTTTTTTAATATATTTTATTCATTATGCTATTACAGTTGTCCCATTTTCCCCTTCACTCCCCTCCCCCTGCCCTTCTTTAAATTAAAAAAACAAAAAACAAGTCTCAGCATTTCCCCAGTCCTCACTATTTTAACTTTACTTGGCTAAAATGTCCCTTTGTAAAGGAAGAGAGTAGGACTCCAGCAGACACTACAGGTTCACTGATATGAACTGGGATAGTAAAGCTTCCCGCAGTTGAGTAACAGTTTTTCAGCAAGTGGTGCTTACCTACTAGGTAAGAGGGCTTGACTAAAATAGGTGTTGTTTGTCTCTTTTGTCTTCCATACTCCAAATTTTACAAGGCATACTGCAGTGTGGTTCATTGTAAATACATTAAATTAATTTCCCTTTATTCATTTATCTTCACTAAATGTCTTGAGAGACCAGCCTTAGCAGCAGAGCAAGCCCAGACCCTGGGTTCTGCATTCTTTGCTGCTTCTACCCTGTGCTTTGGCTTTGGAACTTTGTACTTTCCCCCCAGTTTTAATAACAATAATAATCATCATAAAGCTAATGTTTAGTGAACATTCACCAGGGTCTTACATGGTTATCTAATTTAAAATTTTTAATAGTGTAATGCAGTAAATAAATTATTATTTTGAAAGAGTTAGAACTTCTGTGGAAACAATTAAGAGGAATCTAATAAACAGTGACAGTCATAAAATCTATTTTTCTTTGTTATGTGAGATGACCAATATGTCAACAATAAAATGTATAAACCAGTATGGAAGCTGTTAACTTTTTGAGGCCATGGCAGTCTTATTATTTCCATTGGCAAAATTAACAAGGCAGGAGGAGATAGGTTAGGAAGAGCATGTGACATCAGCTGGGAAAACGCAGTGACTTTTCATTAACCATACCATTGTACAATGGAACATAGAAAATGGGCTGTCATTTCTGCTGTGTGAGACACTGTCACCATGCTATATAGTGGCTGCGTGAGTCGCAAATGAAAATTAACTTTTCAACAGTTCCATGAAGAATCATTTAAGTTCTTGGTTATTATTAATTTAAATGAAGATAAATTTATTTTCTAGGAATCCCATCAAAATGGGATATGATCCTGGAAAAAGCTAATTTCATATTGTTCATTCTCATGTAATGTGTGGAATCTTGTATTTAGGGTGGAAGAAGTATTATGCCTCTCATCCAAGAGTTTATGTTTTGAGGATGATGTGATATTTTTAGGACTCATGCATTTTATCAATTTTTAAAATGTATGTGAGATTTTTTTAAATTACAGATTTAATGTGAATAGGAAAAAATATTATTTATATGTATATAAATATATATTATATTTTCTTTCAATAGCAGAGAACTAAACATCTTCTATGCTAATAAATTACTTTGATTTACAGATGAGGAAATTGAGATATAGAGAATTTAAGTGAGTTGCCTAAAATAGGGTCAGGAGTATAGAAGGATTTGGGGATGTGATATTTAATTTATTGAGTATTTCCTTGAAAACTGATAGACTGACTATATCACTGAATTTTGTTTTTCAGACAGTTATAAGGAGTCTGGAATACATTCAAACAGAGTTATTACATAAAGTGATTAGTTTTTTGGCTACTAATAAGTGCTTTCTTATCACTCAATACAGTTGGTATACTATTCAGATTAAGAATAAACATTCTTAAGTTATTGCTATAGTACAAAATAAGTAGAACCTACCAAGTTAATTTAATTTTCATGAGTGCTAAAATTTAAGGAGAAATAAGTTTAATTAGGGTGATGAAAATACTTTCATAAAAGCTCTGAAGTTTGTGAGGATTAAAAAAGGCCTTGGAGGCAGAAAGCACTAGCTTCCTTTTCATCACTTCAAATTGTTCAGTTTTCCTTTGCTTGAGTGGAGGTGCCCCACCAGCTTGCTCTTAGAAGTATTGATTAGAATCACGAACTGAATAGAGACAAACAAACTGAGCAGATTGAGAAAGCCAGGGGAGCATGGGGGAAAGAATGAAGAAGAGGAGATATATTTTCTTGAAGAAATTAGGTAAGATTTACAGAACAGAGGAAGAGGATTAAAGAGTAAGCATGTTCAAAATAGTGTGTCAGACTGAATAAATCCCTGCTAGGACTGACCATCAGATAATCCTGGGTCCTGGAGTCTGGACTTCATGGAGGGGGCAGAGGACCAGGAGGGTGTAAAGGATGACCAGGTGTTTGTGTCCATGAGATTTTCCTAAATTAGGTGTCTATTACTCAAGGGGGGCTTACATGGGAGTTTAATAGTTCAGGCTCTAAGATACAGATGGTTGAGTTCAGGCTCTACTTTAAGATACAGGTGATTGATTTCTTTTGTTTGTGTGTGAAGGGATGATTTGGCTACTAAAAGCAGTTCAGAATCCACTGATCTCTGACCTGGCCAAGGTCAAAGTGGGACTCAGGTTTCTTACTACAGGCCCAAAGTTATTTCCATCTTATTCTTTTAGATTTCATTTTATCAGAAATATTTCATTTTAAAATGAATTGGAAAAATGTTTGACATTTTTAAGAAGTACTAAATTTAGCGTCAGAACACAGGATTTGTTTTTTACTTTCAGCATTTCCTACCTGAGAGGCATGGTGCAAAATAAATTTTGTAACTGTAGTTTCTTCTTCTTCAATGTGTGTGGCTAATAGTTAAGAATACCACACTCCTGCATGTTAGTTTGAGTGACACAGAATTTCCATGAAATGCTTGGCACAGTGCTTGTACATAGTAGATATACAGTAAATGTAGCTATTCTGATTATCTGCTTTTTATCTTGTTCCCACATATACTGTTGGATTATCTGTTACTAGTAGTACATAATGAAGGTTTCTTGTCTCATTAATTTTTAAAATATTTTATTTATTTATTTTTAGAGAGAGGGGAAGGAAAGGAGAGAGAGAGAAACATCAATGTGTGTTTGCCTCTCACATGCCCCACACTGGGGACCTGGCCTGCAACCCAGGTATGTGCCCTGACTGGGAATCGAACCAGTGACCGTTTGATTCACAGGCCCATGCTCAGTCCACTGAGCTACACCAGCCAGGGTCTCATGAATTTTTAATATGCAGTTTTGCACAGATGGAAAACTAATGCTTCTAAACACCAAAACATTGAATTGAATGTGTACACTATTCTTGTTTATAGTTATACTTGTATTAATTCATTTTATTTATTCATTACTTTATCACTAATATATTCAATCAATATTTATTGTTGCAAGTGTGTTTGGAAAAAAGCAGATGAGGCCTCTGCTCTCATGAAACTTACATTCTAGTTCTGGTATATAGAATGGTTGAATAAGATGGGGGAAGTAGTATATACATTCTATCTATGGATCGAAAAGAGATGATAAGGTAAGATAGGAAAGGCTAGGTGCTAGTTTAGATTGGGCAGTAGAAAAGACTTGTTTACAGAGGGGCATTAATCAGTATAGTTTAATCACTGTGAAAAATAACCCCAGATATCGGTGGTGTATTACAAAAAAGACTTGTTTCTTGCTCAATCCCAGTCCAGTGCTGCTGGAAAGTAGATCCATCACCTGACTCCAGAGCCAATGTCACATATGTTATGCTCTCAGAATGACAACATCTCACTTTCAAATGCCAATTACTATATCAATTAAGGTTCAACTAGACAAAGAGAACTACTGTAGATATTATAGAATAGGAATTTATTGGGGAATAAGCTCTTACATAATTGTGGGATAAACTGTGGGAGTAAAGGTCCAAACTGGTGTGTTGCGCGTGGGTCACCGGCCGGCAGTGACCACGAACGCTGTGGATGGCTCGCCAAAAAACACGCGAGAAACAAAACACACACATGCACAGAGACAAGACTAGTTTCTGTGGGGAAGCAGGGACGAAATGGCCACCCCCCTTAGTGGGGAGGGCCTCGATTTACCATCCATATGTGCTTTTATTGGGCTCATTTTGCATAATAATCCAGGTAAAGTACAGTACTCATTAGGGGGAAGTAAGGAACTATAGAAAACAAGGAACTCTGCTAGTCTATTGAGTCAGGGTCAAACAGCTAGCTGTAAGACTTGGAGGAGCAAACTAACTTCCTCCTTGGACCCCTCTCATTCAACTGAGAGCATTTTAAACAAAGCAGGTTTCACAGTAATTTACATGTTCTTTCTTAGGCCTGATCACCCAGGGAATCCGCCCCTTTTCAGCACAGAGCTGCGCCACCCTGTCATTGTTTCAGGCTTAGCACGGGAACTAAGGCAATAAGGAGATTTTCTCCCAGACGATGAGAACTCAGGCTATGTCAAAGCTGAGGAGTGAGGGTCCGTCACCCTCTTTTGCTGCAGCCCCCAAAGTCCTTCTTTTGGGGGGCCTCCCAAAGTGATCGTGCCTGCCTTAGGTCATTCCCCCCGTGGGGAATCTTACCCGTCTTTGGCTCACTGACCAAGCTTTTGGGGGTTCAGTTATGAATGAAGCAGCAGAAGCAGCATTCCTGCCAGGGAGACAAGCCCTTGTCTCCTTGCTGGCTTACTGTTCCAAGGGCGTTCCCTTAGCCTTAGCCTAGGCGGGGGTTTCAGCTTCTGATACCAGTCAGGGCGGTTCCCAACACTGGTGGTTTGGAGGTGTAGACAATCACTTGCCTTCCTGAAGCCAAGCTTGTCTGGCTGTCAGGGGTGACTATGATAGAGGGATGGTGGGGAAGTTCATGGAAGCATATTGCCTTGATTTGATATTGCTCTGGAGTCACTTTTGGCCAGCACAACCAGCAGGCGGGAAATATCTGGAAATGGAATGGGGAGGAACCACACCTAGCTGCTACTGGTGGGAAAATTCTACAATTTTGTTCAAAACATAATGACTTTAAAATAGTAATGATTGCTGCTTGAATTCCCCCTTTCCAAATCTTGAGCAAATTTCCCTTGTCACTGAATCAAACCTGGTAATATACAAATAGAGTAGGCTGGGAAGCATACCTCCACCTTATACAGGTTGACACAGCATAAAATTACCATAACCATGATCAGTTCTGAGATAATGAGGAACTGAAATGGCTCCAGAACCCATTCATTGGGATGGTGACAGAATCTGGGAATAATGTCCTTTAAGAAAATATTGAAAAGATGACAGAAATAGATATAGGCTTTAGAGGACCTGAAGTTTTTACATGGTAAGAGAAAGGCTTTAATATATACTCACATTTTCAAATTATGCAAAACATAGTATACAGTTTCTACAGCATATCCCATGGTCTTGGAATGAGGTCACACAATAAAGGAGCCTTGAAGCTTAAGTCTCATTAACTTTACAATAAATCTAATGTATAAATCTAGCACAAAGTAAATACAACTATATTGATGGGAGATTCTTAAATTCTATAGTAAGTACTATCATATTAATCTAAATAGAATGTGATAAAATAGCGATGCATATTTTATCTCAAGGGAAACCACTGAAGTAATACTGTGAGAAAGTGGGAGTTAAAAGCAATATATCAGTCAACATGAAATAAATAAAATATATTTAATTAACTCAAAATAAAGCTGATGTAAAGGATAAAAACTCCACAGAGAGGCAGCTTGATCTAAGAAATACCAAATATAAAAATACTAGCTCTAAAGAAAAAATACAGTTATGTCCATTAAATATAAATAAACCAAATATTCTAATCAAATATCATAGGAATTTGGTAATGAGAGTAAAAAGATCCAACTTTGATTTGTTTATAATTAGCAAGCCTTGACTTAGAAAGACATAAATTCATTGAAAGTAAAAGAAAATAAAAAAGATATTTAATTCACTCATAAAAATATGAAATGACTTTTATTTTTAGACAAATAGATTAAATAATGGAGTTTTATGAGAAATAGTTTTAGTAAAAATGAAAGGGTTAATAAGGTAAGAAATCTTAACTTACAGATATATATACAACTAATATCAGTACACAAAAATATGAAGTATATGCAAACAAAAGTTAAAATTTAAAAAAATCTAAAATTCAGATTTGAGATTTTAGTACCCATCTTTCAGAAACTGATGGAAGAATTAGACAAAAAAATAAAAAATGCTTACTGAAAATAAACTTAGTATGCATAAAAGTGGTATCTTCTTATGATTCACATACAAGATTAAAAATAAGCAGGATGTCATTCTTACCACTTTTACTCACTGTGTACTAGAGAAGGCTCTCACCATTACAATAAGGCAAGTAAAATAAAGGCAAAAGATTTGAAAGGAAGGATCAAAACTGTACATATCCAGAGATTATATGATTATCTATATAGGCTATCCTAAGGATTTTAAAAAATATAACCAGTAAGTGAGTTTAACATGTTCTTAAGTATAAGGTCCATGTACAAAAACCTATTTTACCTTTTTTCTCCTTTTTGATGTTTACTTATTATTTTTACTATATTTTTCTCCATTACCAGTTATCCCCCTTATGCTTTCCTCCCCTGCCTCCCCATAATCATCACCCTATTGTCTATGTCCATGGGTCCTTTATCCTATTTGCTTTATCCCTCCACCCCCTAACCATACCTATAATTGTCATCCTGCTCTTTATCTATGTGTTGACATCTATTTTGCATGTTAGTTCAGTTTGTTCATTAGATTCCACATATTAGTGAAGTCATATGTCATTTGTCTTTCTCTGACTGGCTTTCACTTAGTGTAATGTTCTCCAGGTCCATCCATATTGTCTCAAAGGATAAAAGTGTCTTCCTTTTTAATGACCAAGTAGTATTCTACTGTAAATGTTCTATAGTTGTTTTATCCACTCCTTTACTGATGGACACTTGGACTGCTTCCTTACCTTGGTGATTGTAAATAAAGTTACAATGAACATAAAGGTGCTTATATTAATTTGATTTAGTGTTTTGGGTTCCTTCGGATATATGCTCAGAAGTGAGATCACTGGGTCAAAAGACAGATACATTTTTAATATTTTGAGGTATCTCCATACAGTTTCTGCAGTAGATGCACCAACATGCATTTCCACCAACAGTGCTAGAGGGTTCCTCTTTCTCCACATCCTCATCAGCACTTGTTTGTTTATTTATTGATGATAGCCATTCAGGCCGATGTGAGATGATATCTGATTGTGGTTTTAATTTGCATTTCCATGATGATTAGTGATAGTGAGCATCTTTTCATATGTCTTTTGGCTATTTCTATGCTTTTTTTGGAGAAGTATCTATTCAGGTTCTTTGACCATTTTTTAATTGCATTGTTTGTTTTGGGGGATATTGAGTGTTAAAAGTTCTTTGTAGATTTTGGATATTAACCCCTATTGGATGTATCACTGAATATATTGTCCCATTCTGTGGGTTGCCTTTTTATTTTGTTGATGATTACCTTTGCTATGATAAACTTTTTAGTTTGATGTAGTCACATTTGTTTATTTTTTCTTTTGTTTCCCTTGCCAGGGGAGATATATCAGAAAAAAAGTATTATTATAAGCAATGTTTGAGACTTTGCTGCCTGTTTCCTTCTATGATTTTTATAGTTTCAGGTCTAACATTTAAATCTTTAATACATATTTGGTTTATTCTTTTGTGTGGTATAAGAAGTGACCAACCTTCTAGTTTAATTTTTCTGTACATATCTGTCCAATTTTCCCAACACCATTTATTGAGTAACAATCTTTAGCCCATTGTATGTGCATACTTTGTCAAATATTAATTGACTGTGAAGTTGTGGATTTATTTCCGGGTTCTCTATTTTGTCCCATTGATCTGTGTGTCTATTTTTAGGCCAGTACCATGCTGTTTTGATTACTATGGCCTTATATTAGGTAGCATGATTTCGCCAACTTTGTTCTTTCTCAGATTGCTGTTACCATGTGGGGCCTTTTGTGGTTCCATATAAAATTTTGAAATATTTGTTCTAGTTCCATGAAATACATCATTGAAATCTTGACTGAAATTACATCGAATCTATAGATTGCTATGGGTAGCGTGGATGACATTTTAATGATGCTAATTTTTTCTATCTATGAACATGGTATGTGCTTCCACTTATTTGTATCATCTTCAGTTTCTTTCTTCAGTATCATAATTTTCCGAGTACAGGATTTTTATACCCTTTGGTTAAATTTATCCCTTGCTATTTTATTGTTTTTGAAGCAATTATGAATGGGATTGTCATCTTAATTTCCCTCTCTGATAGTTAATTATTGACATATAAAATGCAACTGGTTTCTGGATATTAATTTTGTATACTTGTACTTTGCTAAACTCATTTATCAGTTCTAATAGTTTCTTGGTGGAGTCTTTAGAGTTTGTTATGTACATTATCATGTCATCTGCAAAACAAGGAAGTTTTACTTCTTCCTTTCCAATTTGGATGTCTTTTATTTCATAATATCATAATATTTTCTTACAACCCTTTTTATATCTTTGGTGTCAGTTGTTACATCTCCTCTTCCTGATTTTATTTGGATCCTCTCTTTTTCTTAATGACTGTGGTTAAAGGTTTATTAACCTTGTTTATCTTTTCAAAGAACAGCTCTTGGATTCATTGATCTTCTATATCATTTTTTAGACTCTAGTCCATTTATTTCTGCTTTGATCTTTATTACAACATTCCCTTCCTTCTACTCATTTTGGTTTTGTTTGTTCTTTCTCAAGTACCTTAAGTGTAAATTAGGTTGTTTATTTGAGCTTTTTCTTGTTTCTTGAGGTAGGCCTATAATGCTATGAATTCCCCTCTTAAGATTGTTTTCCCTGTGTTCTCAGATTGTGGGTTGTTGTGGTCTCACTTTCATTTGATTTTCTTCATCATATTTCAAATCTTTTAAATAACTCCAGTTATTTAAATCAATTCCCCATTATGCCTTTTAAAAACAACTCAACACCCTGTACGACCAAGTGGAGGTAACTAAAAGTAGAGATGAGTAAGTATCTGGGTGAGGTGTTAATGGCTACTACTATCAGGAGCCCTGCACAACAAGTAATTTCTTTAGAGAAGAACTGGTAACATTGTACTAAATATAGAAAAAGGTAGAGTTATAAATATTGGAACATGGAAAACCAATAATTAGCTTGGTTATTTGGGATCTTTTGTAGTTTCCATACAATTTTTATGACTGTTCTATTTTCTATGAAAAATATCATTAGATTTTTCATACGTATTGTATTGAATCTATAGGTTTCCCTGGGTGGTATGGTAATTTTAGCAAGATTAATTCTTTTAATTTATGAGCACAGAATATTTTTCCAAATATTTGTGGTTTTTTTAATTTCTTTCATCAGTGCCTTACAGTCTCCAGAGTAGAGGTCTTTCACCTCCTTGGTTAAGTTGCATCCCTTAGTATTTTATTCTTTTTGATGCAATTGGTAGTGAGATTGGCTTCTTAATTTTTTTTCAGATAGTGTGCTTTAGTGTACAGAAGTGCAACCGATTTTTGTATATTGAACTTTTATCTTGCAGCTTTACTGAATTCATTTATTATTTCTAACAGGTTTTGTTCTTTTTTTTTGGTGAAGTCTTTAAGATTTCTATATATAATAGCACACTATAAATCTTTCTGTCTGGGAAGTGTGTGGGTTTTTACTTTATTTGGTTCCATTTATTTATTTGTTTTTATTCAATTGTTCTGTTTAGCACTTCCAATACTATATTGAATTAAAGTGGTAAGAGTGAGCATCCTTATCTCTGATCTTACAGGAACAACTTTCAGACTTTCATCACTGAGTGTGACTTTAGCTATGCAGTTACCATATATGATGTTTATAATGGTGAGGTATATTCCATGGTATAGGATGTTGAAGTATATTTATACTCACTCCATTTCATCACTTCATTTTTATAAACAATGCCTGGCATTCAAACAAAAATAAAAATCATTAAAAATAAGATTTTCTCACAAACTAGGAAGAGAAAAAAAAACCCTAGAAATAACAGCATGTTATGTTTGTAAAGCCCTTGAGGTAAGAACATTTTTAACATTTTTTAAAGTGTATAAAAGAATATATGACAGAGACCTTATGATGCCTTAAAGGTTTTAATTACTTGTTACTTGGCCTTTTACACAAAAAAGCTTGCTAACTTCTGATACATGGAATTATAGTCACATAAGGAGTTAAGAGACCAGTTGGAACAGGAACACTATTATAAGACATGTTTTCACGTTCAAAAACTAATGAAGACTTTGGTTATATTTTGCTTGCTTGTTTGTTTTGTTGATTAGGTTCCAGTTAAAGGTGAAATCATATGGTATTTGTTTTTCACTGCCTGGCTTATTTCACTTAGCATAATGTTCTCCAAGAGGGGAGAGGGAAGGGGATAATGGGGAAATAGGGTGCAGGGTTTACAGGAACAAGTATAAAGGACACATGGACAAGAACAACGTGGGGTGGAAATGGGGGAAGGAGGTGGGGAAGGCTGGCATGGTGGGGAGGGCTGGGGGGAAAAATAAAGGAAAAAACTAATGAAGACTATCAGATTACAGAAGTACTATGAAAAATAGCAAGGGAGATTTTTGAAGTATATTTGTGCATAACATATAAATTGATAAATATAAAACAAAAATAGAAATCATTAAATCTAAAGCAGCATCAAACTATATCACCTTAAAAGAGAGCAACAAAAACACTGAGAGCTGATTCTTAAATAAATAATAATAGCTAAAAGCATTTTGCTACATATTTAAATTTCTGAAAGAAAAAAAATGTCAACTAGGAATTCTAAATCTTTCAAAAATTAATGATGAAATTAAATAATGAAATAAGAAGAATTTCATAATGTATTTTAAGTACCTTCTGAGAGACACATCCAGCCTAGGTGGTATGAGTCCTCCAGTGGACAAGAAAACTTTCACCATTATGGGGCTTGCATTATTTTAGCAAAACAAATAATTTACTCAGATCTTCTTGTTCATCTGTGTTATTTTTTATCTTGCTCATTTTCCTTTTCCATGATTTCCAAAATGAAATGTTGCTACATTTCTGAAAGCATACTACTTACAATAACTGTAATAGATTTTAATTGAACTCTTTATAAGAGCTAATCACTCATGCTTAGTTTATGAGACATGTGATTAATTATAATTAACAAAAGTAATTGATTTCTAATTCAACTTAAGTACATTAATTCACTAATTCTGCCATCATGGTATTTATACATGTCAATTTTGTGAAGAGATGCATGGAAAGGAAAAAAAAGATTGCTTGATAAAAACTTATTTGGGTAAGGATAGCAGCATATGTAATGTCAGTTCATTGTAATTTCAAAATTTTTCTGATTCATTAAAGAGTCAAGAGGATTTTGTCTCCTGAATATTTGGGCTTATTTCATCTCTCTAGCTTTGAACTGTTATCACCTCTTTACTCAGTTTCAATATTTATTTACAGTTAGTTAATATAATTGGAGTGATTAGTTACTATTATTATCTCCATATTCTCAAATAATTTTATTTCCAACCCTTCCCCAAAGATTTTGGCTCAGCTAGAGTAAAGAAGTAATTTGTAATATGGAGAAATATCTGCTCAAGTGAGTGTTTCATAGTAATATATACCAGGACTCCTGCACTAAGAAACTATTAATGTTGGTTTACCATTGTTTCCCCCTATTAACACTAGAGCATATTATGGGTAGTGTTGTTTGCTTATAGTTTCTCCTATTTTTATTTCATTAATTTTATCTTAATGCCAACAGGCAATAGATAGTATTACCAATTCAAAATTAAAGTAGCAATGTTTTTCTCCTAGTGTATTATTTGCACAAAATACTTTATGGACAGTAAACACAACCATATTAACCCTATTAATTTGCTGCCATCCCCTACCAGTTCCCAGTCATTTTCCTTTCTCCTCTTCCTAAAACCTGAGTACTGTTCCCTCCACACTCCTCTCTATGTGCATCATATTAATGCAATACAATGTATTGTACAACAGAGACTAAAAATGTCTCTTAGCACACCTTTTGGATTTTTTCTGAGAGCAATAGATTCAAAATATCAAGTATAGCAAAAAAAGATATAAACATGGAAGCTTTAGTGAGCGACACAGAAGTCATAAAAGTGTTATTACTCAGAACATTCATCATCATTTGATGCAGAGAACATATAGTTTCTCTGGTTGTTAACCATTTTTCAGAGAGAAACAGCTAAAAATGCCATGATCCATTTCAATCAAATCTTTACCTTTTATGCCAAAACCTGCTTGGATCATCAAAAGATACCAGGATCATTTCTTAGAAAAAAACAACAACAATAGTGAAATTCAGCATGATTCACTTAGTAATATTTTACCTTAATTTCAAAATTATAATTTTGATGTGAATATAGGTACATGTCAAACAAATTTCTCAAATAACATTCAAGAAGTGGAAATATTAAAACACCTGAAACAAACTTACAAATCACCTCTTCAGGATATGCCAGCTTACCAAGACACGCAGCACAGGGGCCTGAAAGAAAAGCAGGGGGTGTCTGACCTGGAAAGGAGCCCGAAATAGCATGGGCTGCTGCCCAAAGTTATGTACTATGTGCGACTTTAAGTTTACATGTAAGCTAGAGAGAGCAAAAAAAGAAAAAAAGTCACTTTTTATATAACTAGAGTGTTTTTTAATTTCCTAAAATACTAGTCTTCTATTATTTTATTGTTAGTGCCCTGGGTTCCTGATTTCAGGTAAAATACTCTTTCCAGAATGTAGAATTTGATTGGCAATATCTCAGGTCTTTTTTTTTTTTCTTAAAGGCATTTAGATTAAAGTTTGGGCTTTGGGCAGTCTCTCTTAATTCAGCTCTAAGAAAGGCACTCTGTGGGAGATATACTTACATATATCATCTCTGTTTTCAAACACCTATGAGAAGACATGTCCATTTTCTTTAACCCAATTATGGTAAAAACAGACTTTAAAACATTCCAGCAACTCTCTATGTTTATCTAATTTAGCCATGTGCTTCATTAACATCCTCCATTACTGAAGATCATAAGTTTCAGTTCAAAGTTCCTACTTTTTATTTTAAATATGGTGTGTCATTTTGTTTTCTTACCAAAGGTTTTAGTGGGCTAATAATTAATGCAAGATCAAGAGGTTTTATTTTAGTTTTCGTGTAAACTGTTCCCACATCATTAATTAAACATAATGATAAAATGTTAGATATTTAGTTTTAAAACATGTGATTTTATATCATTGCACCTTAAAGGAAAAGTGGGCTAACTAAACAATTTTGTTGCTTTGTTTTATACTGACAATTCTAACTTCACATTGGAGCTCATAGTAACATACTAACTCTGATATTCTGGGGAAACAATTTATTCTGCAGAGAGAAAAAAGGAATTTAGATTTGCTGAGCTGTAAAAAGGATAAAGCTTGTAAAAAACTTCATTTCATAGAGGTATGTCTGAGTATCACAATGTCTGAGACCATTGTCCTCTAGATATACAACTATAATACACTTGAAGCAGTGTTTTGTAAAACATTGGTTTCCAAATATAGTTACAACATATCGTTTCCACCTAGATATATTTCTTTTTAATAGTGCCAACTGTAGCCAGTAAAATACGACAAGATCTTTCTCTGGTTTAGGAGAAAGTCATCCTTTCCTCTCAGCACAAATGGCTAAGACAAAATGCCAAAGGTCTTTCCACTCTAGCAATTCTTACAAATACATAAAATCATTTTCCTTTTTTTGAGAGGATAGAAGAGGTGTTCTAATTAGAGCATACTTTCCAAGTGGAAAACAAGATATTTAGCCTCCTGCAGGTAGTTACAATTGATTCTACAGGTTGGTAAACATACAGTAGGAACCATATTAATAGAACTTATAGTTTTCAAATGGAATGCATGCATTTAGAACTGCTTAGGCAAAAATATGTTAATTATAATGAGGCTGTTATATCTCAGGTAACCTTAGGAGAATAAAGAAGCTATTTCTCAGCAAAAGCCCAATACTAAAAGCATAACTGTGGCTATCACCCTACTTTCTATGTATTCCCATACAACATAAGCCTGCTCTGCTTCTCCCCTTACCTCACTTGCTTTGTAGGCCAGCTATCTATTCCAACAGTTTGAACCCCATAGCCTAGTAAACAATCTTGTGTTAATCCAAGTTCTAGACTTGAAGTAAACCAATAGGCCCTTTCTCTAGACGTTGGGAAATAGACTCAGAAACACAGATAATTTTTTGGAAATGTGACTGAATCTGTGATATAAAATTTAAAAGTTGTCAGGTGCTAATATCTTTTTTGGTAAGGAAAATTATTATTATTATTATTATCATCATTATTACATTATTTTTATTGTATTTTTCCACTACCATTTATGTCCTCTGTACACTCTTCCACCTCCCCCAGTTTTACCCCCACAATCACCACACTGTTGTCCATGTCCATGGGCTCTATTTTTTTTCTTTTTTGCTCCATCCCTTCACCCCACTAACCACCCCAGAGTTGTTAATATTTTCATTCAAAAGGTATTTCTCATTCTGATCTCACATGATGCATCTCTCTAAACTATGTGAAAGTTCTTAACTCCTTGTGTATTATTTTAAAATCCCCATCTCTAAAAGAATCCTCTTAACGTAATTAGCCTTTCTTAAAGAGCTACATTATCCATCTTAGCTTTCATGGACCTCCAAATCGAGATTTTCAATAAAACAGAAGAGGTAGGATGTATTTGTATATGTCCTCCTAACTGTTATACATGTACTTTTACTTCCTAATTGTATAAGGAAGCGCAAAACCACTGAAGTCCCATGCAAAAATGACACCATATATATGTATATATAATTGCTATCTGTTCTCTGCTACTCGTGCAGTCTACCATTCCCATTGCCACAAAGAACCTGAAGTTTATAAGCTCATTGCTTCCTAGTAGCACTGTCCACATTGGTCTACAGAGCCATCTTCTAAGCTTTAGCTAACAATACATGTAACTCCACCATAACTTTTTTTTGATATTTTCTTTATATGAATCGTCAGGTATTTAGATTTTGTATATTTGCTATCATCGAGACAAGACAATCTAACAAGCTTGCCAGAGCCCACTTCCTTTACCACCTGAGGAAATATCTAAAGTATATTTCCAAACCACAAAACAACTCTCACCCAGAATCATCAGAAAATCAAGCTGCAGGGAAGTCTAACAACCAAGCAATTAAAAAAGTCATATTCATTCAGATGGGTAGAGGGGCTGTGGAGACAGAGACATGAAATGGGCAGTCCCATACCCATGTGGAGTAGATAAAAATCAGGAGGGATATCTCATGATGAGGTATCCCAGCCTCACACCAGACCATGCAGCCCAGGGTTCCAGTGCCAGGAAAACAAGTCCCTATAACCTGGCTATAAAAACCAGTGGGGTTTGAGGCTGTGGAAAAAACTGCAGGATTCTTAGGCATCTCCTCTTAAAGAGTCTGCAATGGACTTGGGACTTTTGCGGGCTCACCCTCTTTGGTCTCCGGCACCGAGACAGCAGCTAGAAGGGCACCTGTGCCATATGGGGAGAAACTGTCTGGCATCAGGATGAATCCCAGGGGACAGCTTCCTCCCAGACAAAACTCCAGAGGCCAGGCAGTAGCCATTGTCCCTTTTATGAACTCTCCTGCACACAGACCCACAGAATGGCAGCACCATATCTGAGACCCCATCAACCTGGTTAACACAGACTACCCCACCCAGGCAATTACCTAAGGCTCTGTCCCATCCAAGTAGCTGAGTGCCTGCTTGCAGCTTCATGCTCAGGTGTATTTCATAAATAAACTTGCTACCCCATTTCCACTATATGTGTTGTCTCTTGCCTGAATTTTCTTGTGAGCAAGGTGAGAAATGAGGAGAGAGGTAGCCTTCTGACTCAAGCCTCCCCTGTAACATATCCATGTGGTTCATAGTGAACAAAAAAGAATCTGAACCACGTTCATCTGAAGTTGCAATTCATGTTCTTAGATACCTCAGTGAACTGTAATATAAACAGGAGAAAAAAGGTAGAATGACATTCAGGACACCAGAAATCTGATGTCCAGTTGCTGATATGAACAAGAGCAGGTTGATCATAGGTTAAGTACTTCATCTTTCCTGGTTTTAGACATCCTAGGCTCCTTCCAGTGGTGTTAGTTCATAATCCCAACTCAAAAATAGGATGCTTATAACTTTAGTGATGCAATCACTATCAAAATCAACTTGGCTTAATTTTTTGTTCATTTTCATACATGGAGGATGGCTCTTGAAATTTTAACCTTTGGAATCTGGAATGAGAAATGTAAAGCGAATACCCACCTGTGCATATGGGATTTTGTTTAGAGAATCATGAGGGTTTTTTTCCCCTCAGAAAACATAAAAGAGAAAGCCATGCTGTTATGTTTAAAGCTTAGGGACTGAGCACTCTTTAACTAAAAATTCACAGCAACAAAGATGGCTTTTCCAGAAAGTGTGAGTCCTAAAGAATTTTACTTTTTAAGTCAAATGAAGCAAATAACCACTCTGACAGAGACTTAAGAGAAAATAAGCCATTGAAGAAAAATAGACCCCTTTTGAAATTCAGCAATTTGGTGAAGGACCAATAAGCAAAAGGTGCTATCTAAGAAGGAGTAGGGCATCACACCTGAGAAAATCTTGGGTGTATATCTTGCTTTTCAGAGGATTCTTTGAGAATGAAGATCAAATTTGACAATTTCTCCTATGAGAACAAGTAACAAAAGAGGGTCCCCGAAGCCATGAAGAAAAGTCCTTTAAACATATCCATTGCAAGCCATTAATCTTGAAAAGCACTTGTCTTCCTGGGAAATTGTTTTTCTTGGTAGCAAAGATGATTTTATTGGTAATAGATGATACACTACTTGTGCCATTTTCCCCATAACACTCCAAAATTTGGCTTCCTTTCTTTTCTAGGTGCTTGATGCTTATTTTTTTTAATTTAATTATGTCATGTAAGTGGGGACAGGAAAATTGAAATAGCCTGTTTTTAATGTCTTTAAGATATTCCACTAATAATTATACAGCACCTGGAAATAGATTCTGTGTTTGCACACAGTTTGCTTTATAATTTTTATTATTGTAATTTTAAAATGATCTACAATATTTTTCTTGATTATGTTAACCTTCTACACAAATATAAGCAGATTTATGAAGGAGTGTATACATACTTGTACATTTACATTTACTTACTGGATTGTATAACCAAATGAAATGGAAATCTTATGCTTCCTTTCAATTTAGCATTTGTATTCAACACTGTGGTTTGACCTCGAATAGTCTTTGTTTTAACATCTGTGGGGAGCATTGAATGACCTTTTACAATATTTCATATTTTCTTCTGTGAATGATGAAAGTGCTTTAAACCATATCTTTGTCAACAGATATTTAAATCAGGCCTTTTAAAAACACTGTTATATAATAGCACTTAAAACTCTGTTTTTTTTGTTATTGTCATTTAGCATTAATGCTACTTCTAAGTAAACACATTCAAGGAAACAGGTTTTCTACCTCTAGCTCACACACACACTCATGTCAACTGAGAAATTAACTTCTTTTGACAAAAACAAGATGCATACAGACATTTTTTCAGAGGGATCTAGTGGTGCTCTACAGAGAAACTTCATACTGACCTACTGTAGCCATCCAAATGCATTTAAAGCATGAATGAATCATGCTTTAAAGCATGTAGAATCTTAGCCTAGAATTGCCGCACATTTCACTTACAATATAGTTGAGGTCTTTTCCAATAATATTACTACCAGAGAACTAACATAAATATTCCAGCCAAAAGTGCTGCTAAATCTTCTTTGAATCAAGCTGAGTAACAGTTGCTCTTTATCATGTGGGAAAACAGGGGACCAAGCATCAGCTCCTGTAATTGGAGGAAATCCAAAGGGAAAGAATTCTTCCCTGGTCTACTTCTCTTGTGTAAGCTCCTCAAGGTGTCACTGTCATGAACTGCAGGCAGCCAACAATGCAGTTATGTTACACACATTTTGGGGCAATTCATACCTGTGCCAGAGGTTTTGCCCACTCACTAGACAATATTGAACAGTCTACTCTGTGTTACATGCAGCTACAAGCCACTTGGGGTCAGTCGTGGCTCATTTTATTCCATAAATGTTCTCACATGACATCTGTTAAAAATGATGGACCAACCATTTCAAATCTTTGTCCCAAATCCTTTACCAGCCTGTATGTGAGAGTTTTCAATCTGCAGATATTTAGGTCTAGGTCTGACTCCCACCATACTCACTGACTCATTCAATGACATCCATTCTTAACAACCTTGGCAGATCTGAGTTTACTCCCAATTATACCAGATCCCCACACTCGGTGCCATTTGACCTTCACCTATGTACACTTTTTGCTTTGATAACTGACTCTTCACCTGATGTGCTCAACCTAATTTGACCAACATTGTGATTCCCCTTTTAATCATTTGCAACTTGACACGGGTCCAGTTTTAAACTTTGCACAGATGCTGGCTCACCTGTACCACTTCCTATAATTTAGGATGAATCTCCCTCCCTTTTACTACAACCCTGTGAGGCCCTATCATTACAACCCAGATGCCCTAGCTAGAACGGTCTCTGCCTTGTTCTTCTTGAATGAGTAAAGGACAGGTACTACTGGACAGCTCCTTCCTTGGTTCCTGAATGGTGGTCCTTCCCTAAGCATCTAACACTGGGTGGGTAGCAGGATAGTCAGAATTCACTGTTAATCACAGTTGACTTGCTGAACACATATGGAAGTGGATTTTATTCTTCTTTCAAGAAAAATAACATGTTTTCTACAATAAAATTGTATCTGGTTATCTTAATGAAATATTTAAAGAAATAGTAAGAAAACTTTTATTAAATAAAAAGTCATTGTAATAAACCCATTCAGATGCTCTCTGTGTGCAAGATGATTAATTTAATATGTTTCTACCAAATAAACCAGTTAAGGCATATTTAAAGTGAAGAGTAAGTGTTTGATCACTATTGTATGCATAAGAAAAAATAACCTAAGGTTAATAACTTCCATAAATCAATTTAACATTTTATCTCTTTGCCTTCCAAGTGATACAGCCCCAAATTACCTCTACATGAGAAACAAACAAACAACAAAAGGAATTTCTCAAGCAGATTATTTTGTATGCTGTGATTTATGAATGGAGAATTGCAAGTTGCTGGATAACAGTGTATTTTCTGCATGTAGACATATGACATTGGTCATATATTCTTGTTTTGGACATTTATATTTTTAATTATGTGCCAACATTAAAATTTGTAGGGAATTCTCATAAAATATGATGCTTCTTTTTTTCTTTAAATAATAAGAATATAGAGTAGGACTGGGCTTGTTCCTATGTGATAATAGCTATATTACCATAGTTCTCACTAATCTCTGTTTTTCCCCTACAGTGATGTCAAGTGTTGATTTAATTGTTATGTGAGATATTTGGTAAGGGTGGTTATGTTATAATTTGCTAAGTTAATTGTATTTTTGTAATTAAAAAGTAAGAAAATATTCATTTTCCCATTTATCTATAAAAATACAGAAATTCAATACAGATTTATTCACAAAATATTGGGAGAACACACATTTCTTTGGATCAGTCCTTCCTGTATATTATGGGAAATATGTAAGGCTGTGCCAGAGGAATTCCCAGGCTAGCTGTAATCACGGTACTGCTATAGATACTTTTAAGTGTTGGTATACCAGCTCTTTCTAGGGAACTACACACAAAAAAGACAACAATCCCTGCCTTTATTTCTTTTTTATTGTAATAGTTTTAAATTATTCTTCTATCTTAGGAAAACAATTACTAATTTTATCACCTGGACATCTTTTGACTGAAAATTATACCCCAATAGAATGTTATAAAAAATTTTGAGTAGACCAAGACCTTTCATCATAACTCAGTTATTTGTGCACTATTTTGTTAGTTATTTATGAATGTTGTATGATTAAGTGAGAAAGTTTTATGAAAGGAAAAGTATCTGATTTTGGAAAATGTATTTGTGAGTACAGCCATCACACAGGATCCTATATGTTCTATTATAATTAAGTAGAGTCATTAAAACTAAACCAGGTATAGGAACAGATTTTCCATTTTCTAATAAAACTATAACTATAGAGGAATAGTGGAGAATGTTTTCTTTATCATCAATAAAAATAGTTCTTTAAAGAAGAGTGTGCTAATTATGGTTCAGTTTTAAAGTGTTTTGTTATAGCAATAAACTTTCAAAACTACACATTTAAGGTTTCATTCTCTCCAAATGCCATCCGTTCTAAAACTCCACTCTTTATGTCGTTGAAAACACTTTGAAATGAAGTGTAAAAGCTGTAATTGTGTTTCTCTGAGTAAATTTCATGACAAATGATGCATGAGCCAATACAAGATGGAATTTCTGTGCCATTTATCTCTTTGTGTGAGCCACAGTAAATTCAAATGTATAATATTATCCTTCTTTCAAAAGGATAGACTAACTACAGTGTATTGCCTTGGAGAAAGACAAGGGAAAATAAGAATAGCTCAGTATGGAAATGTGCTAATCTTGGGTTGGAACTTGAAATAGAAGAAATGGTCCTAGGGGAAAATGTTTGTTCAGAAAGAACTATTAGCCTTCTGCATGGAAAATGTGTTCATGTCTGCTTAAGTTTGCAACTCTCCTGTTGACTTGCAGTTGGCTTCTTCCAAAGATGTTATATTGGAGACATCGTCTGTGCTTAGGAGGCAGGAGAGTAGTCAAAAATGCATCTTACCTTGGAAAAAAGTCATGAAGCCTTGCTGAAGGAAATAGTTTTTACTCTGTACTTGAAGGAAGAGTTAAGAGTTACTTGGGTGAAATAATGAGTATAAAGATTCAGAGAAAAAGCAATAAATGTGGTTAATGTAGGACCTTACTATGTATGCACTTAGTCATCAAACCAGAAAATTGGATCTCATACCATCAAGCATTCCTAAATCTCAAATGTAAGCCCATTCCATCTTTGTTTTTAATGCTGGAATGTAAGGTTTGAGCTTTAAATCATTTCTACACCTAGCATATTGCCTAGAACAGTGTGCGTGATGAATGAATATTTATTAAGTAATTGTAGAAATAAACAAATGGATGCCAGGAGCTGCGCAGTTGTTGCATATATTCCCATCATGTCCTGTGTTGTCTAATGTAATCAATTCCTGACTATATTTACTGTCTCTGCTCTCATTTCTCTCTCCTAAATTATAAATGGAAGTATGTTATTGTTCTATTTATAATATTTCAATAATTAAAGTTCAATTACCCTGAAATATGCTAGGATAATGCAACTTAGAATAGGTATTTTGAGAAGCAATTTGGTATTGAAGAGTGAAAGCTGTGTTTGCAGTAATTCCATGCCTTGAAATGTGTCCTAAGATTGGAATAAAAAAAAAGATATATGCTCAGACATTGTTATGAGCAATATTATTTATAATAGTAAAAATTTAGGCAAACTAAATATATGTATATTATTCTTTATTTACCTAATGGGATTTCAGTGTATTTGTTAAAATAATGTATAAGTACTGTGTCATAACTTAGAAATTCCATATCAGCTAAAGAAAAGCAAAGATTGAAAATATGAGATAATTTTGACAACATCTGGATAGTCATACATCCATATAGTGAATAAAACAGCCCAGACTGTATATAAATAAAAAAAAAGTAGCATGTTCCTAATCAAATTCTTGAACTACTAAGTTTTGAGGAGAGAAATCTGAGAAAATTGTGTGTATTTTATTCTTTACTTTATATGCTTAGGATTGTTTGGCTTAAGTCAAATAATATAAATTACTTCTATAATTAAAATATACTTTTGTGTGAGTTATTTATATATTCTGGATTAGAATTTTTGTCAAATATATCTGTTGTGGATATTCCACCAATTATTGGGCCTCTCTATACTTTTTCATGATGTCTTTTGATAGAAGTTTATTATTATGAATTCCATTTTATCATTGTTTTTCTTTTGTAGAATCTTTCTAAGACTTTGCTTACTCCAAGTGGTAAAATTATGCTTTCTACTGAAGTTTAAAATGTATCTTGTGAAGTAGCGGAGGTCAACGTTCATCATTCCCCCACATACATATTCTTAATAATCTTGTATTCAAGCACCAATTACTTTGTCAAACTCATTTTCACTGGGGGCCACATCAGCTTCGCAGTTGCCTTCAAAGGGCTGAATGTAATTTTAGCACTGTATAAATGTAACTACTCCTTAACCATTAAGCGAGAGCTTGGCACTGCCACTGGGTAGAAACAACGTGCCGGGCTGAATAAAACAAGGTGGAGGGCCGGATTTGGCCTGCAAGCCTTGTTTGTGCCACCTGTGACTTAGAAGATCATCCTTTTTATAAGTATTGCTTTGACATATTTCTGAAAATCAACTTACCTTGAAAGTTGAGTCTTTTTTTAAATTCACTATTCAGGTTCATCAATCTACCTGTCTGTATAGGAGAGGTGTCTCCAAAACTTGAATTATCTTCTACAGGGTAGGCACCTTGTTATCAGGCTTTTCCTGCTAGGTGAGTGTTCTAGGAGCCCATTTGTATCAGTGTGCCAGCTGGTGTAGTTGTGAGAGGCTGCATTCAGTTTCAGTAAAATTTTTTGAAGACTCTTTGAATGCATCTGTCTACTTCACAATGGGTGATTTACCAGCACACCTGCTCATACCATGCTAAGTGTTTAGTAGTTTTTGACAAAAAATGGCATGACCCTGGTGCCCCACCCTCCATATTCACTTGATCTCACCCCTAGCAACATTTGTCAATTTCCCTGGATAAAACAAGTCCTCAAAAGGAAACATTTTGCATATGTAGAAGAGGTGAAACAAAAAATGGGCAGAAGCATTAAAAAGCATGAAATCAACAAGTTCAGGAACTATTTTGAGCAGTTAAAAAAAAAAGGCTCAATAGGTGTATTGCATCAAATGGAGAGTACTTTGAAGATGACTGAGTTTTGAACATGTAAGAATAAATACTCAATTTTTTATAAATAAATTCCTTTATTTAGGAGGTCCCCCTTGTATAATGCAAATACCAAACTGTCTCAATTTTCCTAACTTTGTGTTAAGTCTTAAGTTCAGACAGTAAAAATGTTCTAGTATTTTAAAAATTATTTTACTGGTTGCATATCCTTTACATATCCATACATATCAGGGGTCCACAATCTGGGTTGCTGACTGGTACTTGTCCAGGCCTGTTAGGAATCAGCCATAGAGCAGGAGGTGAGCTTGAATGTAATGTACTTGAGTCATCCAGAAACCATCCCCTGTTCCTCCCACCCCCTGCCATCCATGGAAAAATTGTTTTCCATGAAACAGATCCCTGGTGCAAAAAGGTTCAGGAACTGCTGATTATATATATATATAAAATCTATATTTTATATATAAAATATCTATCTACCTTAGTGTAGAGATTTTTCCCTAATTGCTTCATATTTTGATAATGTTTTTTTTAAATGGTTATTTTTCATTGCATATTTAAATTGTTCCCTGCTGGTATATAAAGGTAAAATATTTTTCAGTTTTCTACTTGTGATTGATTTCTAGTTTTATAGCATTGTGGTCAGAGAAGACACTTGATATAATCTGAAATGTCTTTAATTTATTGAGACTTGTTTTGTCTCCTAACATGTGGTCTATCCTAGAAAATGTTCCAAGTGCACTTGAAAAGTGTGTATATTCTGTTGCTTCGGGGTGGAATCCTCTGGAGATATCAATTATATCTATTTGATTCAGCATGTCATTTAAGTCCACTGTCTCCTTATTGATTTTCTGTCTGGAAGATCTATCCATTGAAGTTAATGGGATGTTAGAATCCCTGACTATGACTGTATTTCTGTTGATCTCTACCTTCATGTCCATGAAGATTTGCTTTACATATTTAGGTGCTCCTATGTTGTGTGCATAAATGTTTACTAGGAGCATATTCTCTTGTTGAATTGTTCCCTTTATCATTATGTAGAATCCTCCTATGTCTCTTACTATAGCCTTGGTTTTAAAGTCTATTTTGTTGTATTGCTATGCCAGCTTTTTTTTTCTTTCCATTTGTATGAAGTATCTTTTTCCATCCCTTTACTTTTAGTCTGCATGCAGCTTCTAATCTGAGGTGAGTCTCCTAAAGGCAGCATACACATGGGACTTGTTTCTTATCAGCTACACTATCTACATCTTTTGGTTGGAACATTTAAGCCATCTACATTTAAGGTGATTATTGATAGATACGTATTTAGTATCATTTTATTTTTAACTATTTCCCTCTGTTGTTGTTGTTGTTTTTCTTCCTTTCTCCTCCTCTTCTTCCTCTTCCTCTTCCTCCTCCTCTTCTTCTCCTTTTCTTCTTCTTCTTCTCCTTCTTCTTCCCTTCTTCTTCTTCTTCTTCTTCTTCTTCTTCTTCTTCTTCTTCTTCTCCTTCTCCTTCTCCTTCTCCTTCTCCTTCTCCTTCTTCTTCTTCTTCTTCTTCTTCTTCCTCTTCTTCTTGCAGGCCCTTTAAGATTCATTACAGTACTGGTTTGTTGTTGACAAACTCCTTTAGCTTTTTATTGTCTGAGAAGCTCTTTAATTCTTCAATTTAAATGATACCCTTGCTGGGTAAAGTAGCCTTGGTCGTAAGTTCTTGATTTTCATCACCTTGAATATTTCCTGCCAGCCTCTTCTGGCCTGAAGTGTTTTTGTTGAGATCAAATGACAGTGTAATTGGAACTCCTTTGTAGGTAACTACTTTCCTCTGGTGGCTTTTAGGACTCTCTCCTTGTCTTTAGACTTTTCCATTTTAATTATGATGTGTCTTGGTGTGGTCCTCTTTAGATCCAACTTGTATGGGGCTCCCTGAACTTCCTGAACTTGTCTGTATTTTTACTTTACCAGTTTAAGGAAGTTTTCTGTCATCGTTTCTTCAAATATGTTCTTGATCCCTTGCTCAAGCTTTTAATCTCTCACCATTTTTTAAAATTCTTTTTTTTCTTTTTACTGCTTTGCCTGGATGTTTTCTTTTCTACCTTCTCTTCCAAATCACTTCTTCATTTCTCTGCTTTATCTATCCTACTGTTCATTCCTTTGAGTGTACTATTTATTTCAGATGTTGCAGTCTTTATTTCTGACTGGTCCTTTTTCTATTGTTTCTATGTCTTTTTTCATGCTGTTGAATACCCTTACAATCATCACTCTAAATTTTATATCTCATAAATTGCTTGCTTCCATTTCATTTAGTTCTTCTTCATCTGCAGTATTCTCTTGTTCCCCACACTTCTCAGGGGGACCCCACTGGCTGCTGAAATATACCTCCACGACTTTAGCTGCCATCCTTGGGAGCCCATCCAGCCTTCTTGTGCACCTGCCCTCCCCAGCAGTCACATTGTGGTGGAGTGGTTTCTTTTGTTTGTCCTTGATTGTTTGGCTTCTCTCCAGCTAGTGTTCAGCTGGTTATTCAAAATGATTTTTCTTTTATTTAGTTGTAATTCCAGTTTGGTCCTGGGAAGAAGTTAGTGTAGCTTCCACTTACTCCTCTGCCAGGGAATTGAAATTAAGTAACTGGAGTTATTTAACAGAATTGAAATATGAAGAAGAAAATCAAAGTTTCCATTTATATTGTACTAATACAATACCAATAGAAGAAAATAATTCAAATGATAGAAGCAAATGATTAGCAAAAGCTACAAAGAATTCCGAATTTTCTAGGATATTGTCACTTTTGCATTGTTTCTTCCATCCATATAACTTGTGAAACTACACTTTGGCAAAATCGCTTATACAAGAAAATTATTTATCATGGAAAAAGTAAGTTTGTAAAATGTGTAATTGCACAAAGTTTCTTTTGATCAAACTAGCTCTGCCATCTGCTGCAGCTAGATGAGTTTGGCTCATGGTCTGAAAGTTGAGTCAAAGTCATACACTAAAATAAAAGCATTAATTAAATAGATATTAATTTGAACAGTAGGAGCATGTGATTCTAGAGAATCTTGTAAGTACTATTGGCATCCTGTTAATGAAGTAGAACTCCAGCTGGTATCTTTTTTATCCAGCTGTGACTAATTATCATTCTTCATCATATTAAAATATTAAATGCAGATTCATTTACAATAACACTAAAGGTATAACTTGGAAATTTAAATCCAAATAACGACACCCACACCTGCCTAAAAGACATAGTTCTCATTCTAGCATTGAGGGAGCAAAAGAGCTAATGTACATACATGGAAATGAGTCAAGTGTTCTCTTGTTCCTCCTAGATGGTTTCAGGTACAATACTTTTGTAAAAAATCCAGGGGAAAAAACAACAACAAATCACCCTTAAAATACACACACACACAGCAAGATCTTGACTTTTAAATTCTAATGCTCATCCCCTTTAAAACTTTCCTGATTGCTTTAAAAAGCAATATTTTTGTATCAATTTTCTATTGTTACATTTGAAGAAAATTATATATGTTCATGCATATGTATGTTAGGGTGGGCTTCAGGGTTTGTGGTTTCATGGAGGACACTAAGATGACATGTACATCTTATTTAGAAATTTAGATGTTATTTGCTCATGTAACAATTCTGATAATGTTGAAGTAAAAAAAAAAGAGAGAGAGAGATGGTTAACAAAAGCACTCTCCAAATGAACTAGAATTGATTGCTGCCTAAAGTCTGCCTACTTTATTAGATTCTAAGTAGGATATGATTAAAATAAACACAGAAATGTGTTGGTCTTTGAGGATAGTTAGGTTTGTTTTCAGAATACTGATTCTTTGAATGTTATTTCTAAAAATGACAATTTCAATATTCATAGTTGAATATATGGTATTTCAAAATTTGCTTTAACAATTTGTCTTCATGACCACATCAAAACTACACCTAAAATATAGAGCAACCATCACTCAGAACCATGAGAAATTGAGTTGAATGGAAGTCTGACAACTACAGAATGAAGTAAACTACATCCCTCAAGACTAGTAGGAGGGGCACAGATGTGGAATGGGCTGGTCCCACACCCACATATGGTGGATAAAAATTTGGGAGGGACATCTCGGGAGCAAGAAGTCCAAGACCCACACAAGGTCCCCAGTACTGGGTTCCAGTGCCAGGAAGATAAGTCTCCACAACTTTTGGCTGCAAACACTAGTGGGGATTGAGTTGGTGGAAGAAACTTCTGGATCCCAAAGCAGTTCCTCTTAAAGAACCCACACACCACATCAGACTCACTCCTGAGCTCTAGGTAGAGGTTTGAAAGGCACCAGTAGTATGCTGGAAAAAAACTGAAATATCTTGCATCAAGGAGAGCAGAGGCCATTGTCCCTTTTCCAAGTCCTCCCCTGACAGAGCCACAGAGCTGGCAAGCTGGTGCCATATCTGAGACTCCATCAACTTGGCTGATATTGTTTGACCTGCCTTGGAGATCCACAGATACTCTGCCCCACCCAAATGACAGGTCCCCCAAACTGCTTTTCCATATGAATGGCTGGTCTTGGCTCATGCTTCACAACTTCCTAAATCCTCTTAAACAAGCAACAGTTGGCTAGCCTCAGTGAGCCCCAGGCCTGGCACTCACAGCCACCAACCTAGATTCACAGCTTGGCTTTTCCCGGGAATCTCCAAGCCCAGAACAAGTAGCAGGTTTTACACATTGCTTATAGCTTAAGCAAAGTGTTCCTGGGCAAAACACAACTAGGGGCTGACCTTGGCCTATAACACATGCGAAACCCCTGGGCCAGTGCTCCCAGTGGACCACTACAAACCATACAAGAGCACAACCACCCTACCCCTGCACAGTTGATCCTTCACGGAGTGCAGAAGCTGGTGGTCAGTGGTCATAACCAGTCCTTGTAGTTGACTGGCCTTGGTAAATCCCTCCCATTGACCTGTCAACAGCAACCAAGGCTCAACTACAAGAAAACAATGTAATCAGCACACACAAAGGATGCACCCTAAGTATCTAGCTTGGGTGAAAAAGGAGGCTGTGCCACTGGACCTTATAGGACAGCTACTTCATTAGGCCACACTACCAAGACATGGAGTCAAAGCAGCTCTACCTAATACATAGAAACAGACACACAAAGGCTGTCAAAATGAGAAGACAAAGAAACATGTTCCAAATGAAAGAACAGATCAAAACTCCAGAAAAAGAGCTAAACGAAATGAACTCTGCATCTGATGATAAGCAATCTATCAGATGCAAACTTCAAAACATTGGTTAAGGTTGCTCAAGGAACTTAATGAAGATCTCAGTAGCATAAACAATCCCAATCAGAAATGAAGGACACACTAATTAAAGTAAATAACAATTTATAAGGAAACAGTAGAGTAGATGAAGCTGAGAATCAAATAAAGGATGTGGAAGGTAAGAAAGCAAAAAACAACCAATCAGAACATCAGAAAAAAATAATTTAAAAAAATGAGGATAGTATAAACAACCTCTGGGACAACTTCAAGAGGTCCAACATTCTCATCATAGGGGTGCCAGAAAGAGAAGAGAAAGAGCAAAAAATCGGAAATCTACTTGGAAAAATAATGAAAGAAAACTTTTCTAATTGTGTGATGGAAGGAAACATGCAAGTCCAGGAAGCACAGAAAATCACAAACAAGATGGATGCAAAGAAGCGAACTCCAAGACACATCATAATGAAAATGCCAAAGATTAAAGATAAAGGGAGAATTTTAAAAGCAGCAAGAGCAAAACAGAGAGTTACTTACAGGAGAGTTCCCATAAGACTGTTATCTGGTTTCTCAAAAGAAAATTTGCAGGCTAGAAGGAACTAACAAGACATATTCAAATTTATGAAAAGCAGGGAGCTACAGCCAAGATTGCTCTACCCAGCAGTGCTATCATTCAGAATGGAAGGGCAGATAAAAGGCTTTCCTACAAGAAAAAACTAAAGAAGTTCACCATCACCAAACCATTATTATATGAAATGTGAAAGGGACTTATTTAAGAAAAAGAAGATCCAAACTATGAACAATAAAATGGTAAAAATACGTATCTGTCAACAACTGAATCTAAACAACAAGCTAAGCAAACAAGAATAACAGAGGCAGAATATGGATGAAGAGAATGTTTTGATGTTTTCCAGATGGTAAGGGGATGTGGGGGGATAGGTGAAGAGGTGAGAGGATTAAGAAGTACACATAGGAAATGGAGTAGCCAAAGAACGTATATGAATGGACATGAACAATGTTGAGGGGCTTTCTGAGGGAGTGGGGGTGCTGGGTGGAGAGGGAGATAGGGAGAAAAGTCAGGACAACCGTAATAGCATAATTATAAAATATAATTAAAAATAATGTCTTCACTGGATAAATTCATAAATAAATAATTGGTTGATAATAAAATATTTAAAAAATATAATTAATAGATAGTACTTGCTTAATATTGACAGTTTTCCTAATTACTGAAAATAACACAGAAGTATATTTGCTTCTAAAATTTAGAATAAGTTTAAATATAAAATAATATACTTTTTATATTATTTTATAAATAATAGAATAGGTAGTCATGATCACTTCTCTCCTTCTTTTCATTTGCCCAAGACTGTATCCAAACCAACTAGGGCAGTAAGCCCGATGTGTACTGATGTTCATCCTCAGTGCTACCATAGTTGTTGGTAAATAAGAAATAAGAAGACATTGATCTATTAAAATGGAAATTATTGCATATGCACCATGACAATGAACCTGAACACAGAAATATGTCCTCTATGTTTTTTTTTCCTCTCCACATTAAAATTCCATGGCTTTGGAATGAATAAAAGCAGGAAAATGATGAGCTCAAAACAATTATTTGTCAACACTGAAAATAACTTTTATAGTTGACTACATAGAAAAGAATATGTCCCTTTAAAGAAAAAAACTCTATACATCGCTTTTAAGAAGGAAAGTATATCACATAAATTTACCTATAGTTAACTGTAATTTTGATGGTCATCCTTCCATGTATCACTCTATGTATGTAATGGGCACACATTTATAATTGTAAATAAATGGGATCATCTTGGACATTTAAATTACAACTGCTTTATTATTTTTTGCCTTACTCTCTTTCCCTTCTCTCATTCTTATGGACTCCAGCCCCTTCTACAGTTACAGGGCATTGTTTAATAGCTTTCTTGATCACACATGATTCATGTGCACACATGTACATGCACAGTTTATGTTTTTACTTTGGTGCTGTTTCTTTTACAAAAATTATGTTATATTTACTTGATTTGGACCCCACCTCATGGGGTCTGCCACATTGTGGATGGGAAGAGACATTCACATGGACTACTGAGTTCTGTGGAGGAAAAGGGCAGGTGGCTTTGCTCTCAAGGGGAGCAAAAGCTGTGGCCCTTGCTGTGACCGGCCTTTATTAGGTTTCTTGGCACATCACTTGATGGGCCTCATTTACTATGCACAGATTTGCTTCAGATGGTTACCTTTTACAGAAAACAAAGGAGCCAATGCCGCTAATCACATCACAGAAGAAGGATACTTACAAATGAAAAGGGAAAAGTAGTTGAACCGGTCACACTCCACACTGGGGAGTTTCAGCATGGATTTTAGGAAGTTACAGTAAGCACTTGCTGTCTCAATTCAGGGTGAGAGAGTTTTAGCAAAAGCAAGTCTCAGAGTGGCCTTGGTACATTGCAGGCCTGATTCCCCACGGGAAAACCTATCTGTGAGTGTGGGTCCTGTGCATCTCGTAGTGGGAGCTGGGCCCATGCCACGCAGAATGGTCTCCTGCATTTACTTATTTGCTTTTTGCTTTTCTCAACAATACATCTTGAAAATCCTCCCAGAAAAGCATTATAGATTGAACTTGTGTTTTTAGTACATATTGAAGCTATTATCTAGATATCTCAAGCCTCTCTATATGCCTTTTAGTACTCACCCCATTTGCCACTCAGTGCTACAGTTTACATACAGAATTTTCTTGCACATCTTCAAGTTCATTAATTTGTGTATTTACTTGCTGGTTTATGTTTCCAGTATACATTAAAAATAAGCCTTCATCTTTTCATTTATTAAAGTATTCTCCGGCTCTTTTTCAAACCTCATTGTTTCTTCATAATATTCTTCCCTTTCATTTTTAAAAAATTCCTTTTTTGATTGTTTACATATGTTTATTTTATAGTTTTATTCATGTTGCTTGTTTGCTAACTTTTGGGGTATGCCAATTCTATTTGTTACATCTTATTTTTCCTCACTTATGGTGGTTTGTTTCTCTGTTTAATAATGTTTAATTATAAGCTCATTTTAGACATATTTTATCTCCCCATTCCATGAAATTCCTACAAGTGATATCATTACAGTTACTCCCCACAGAAAGTTTAAATTTGCTTTTTGCAGGTGTTCTATGTGAATAACTTTCCTGTAACAAATAAAAGTCAGTGTTGATATTTTTAAAATAGTATTTTAGTTTGGGATTTCTCTGCACTGCTGATGTGGAGTAAAACTGGACTTCACATCATTGAGAGATGAAGTTTCTATTTTCCTCAAGATAATATTTTGTTGTACTCAGATCCTGAATAAAAATAGGTTTTCATCTTAGGTTAGATACCTCTAGAACCCTGAGGTTAAGAGCTCAGTTCAAGTAAGTAGTCAGTTTGGTAAAGGACACTGCAAAATCAGTAAGCATGTGGCCAAGCAGGCAGGGAAAGGAAAAGAGCCACTAAAGGCGCATCATCAACCAAGTTAGCATTGTGAGTAGCTGGAAGTCAGTCCTGCTGGGGAATTCTAGATGGAAGTGTGGAATACACAGTTAATGTGAATGAGGAAGCAGGTGCATTTATCTACCATCTCCCCATCTTTCATTGGTTGAGTTCTCCTCTGGGAACCTTCCATCACTAAATCTTTAAAGGTTCCCATTTGGGAACGTTTTAAACAGATATCAAAAACATGGATAAAATATTGGTTGAAAGATATTTCAAAAGCAAATATTTGCTACATGAAAGTGAATTTTCATCAAGGAATTCTAATAAATTTCAGCGTGAGTTTGTGAGAAGTAAATTTTGGCTTGCATGGGAATGTTTATTTCACTTATATACAAACAGAGCTTGTAAAATCAAAATTTCTTGTGCACGAGCTGTTTATCGTATTCTCCAATAAAGTTTAATTTTTTCTGATTTGTTATGTTGTGGGGAGGGCAAGAATGCCACATATTTAGAAATTGATAGAAATTAGGCTCTTTGGTTTTCTCTAACCCTCTGTCCAAGTTCAAGTAAAAATTCAACCCTTTATATGGAAATTTCCTGATATTTTCAGAAATCAGCACAGCAACAAACAAGCTCTTTGTCTCCTATATTATAACAATTATTTTATTAGTAATGTCAGCACGTGTTTCATGTGTTGTCTGAGATTATTGTTTTGCCTATAAAGTCTTTAGGAGAAGAAACTAGGTATCTTTTAAATGACTATCTTTCAGCCCCAGTGCATCATAAGGCATTTGCACATGCTACTAAATAATGCATGTCCACTGCAGTCGTACCAGTGGTGACAGTCAAGGGGTGGATAGAGTCATACTATTTATTTGATATTGAAAAGGCTTTGAAACAGCTGCATCAATACCTATATTTTCTCATGTTTTTGGAAGTGTTTCTGGTTCTGAAACCATGTTAATGGTAACATGGTTATATATTGAGTACTTGCTATATAATAAACACCATGTTAAACATTTTAATTGTCTTATCTCTTACCTTCAGAACAATCCTCCTGATTGAAAACTATTATTGTGATCTTCCAATTTTACAGTTGAAGAAATCAGGGGTTAAAGAGACTAAGTAATCTATTTAAGGCCAGAGAGCCTCTAGGTGTTGAAGCCAGGATTTGAATCTAGGAATTATGCACCCAGAGTCCAGATTTACGACCACTATTTAGTGATACAACTTCACCACTTCTTTATCCTCTTTAAGACCTTTTCTCAGCTCCAGGATCAAAAGGATGTAAAAACATATTTTGCAACAGACTTTAATATACATTAAGAAGGAATAACATTGACATGTCTTTATATATGCCAGCCAAATCTTTATATCTTGATCATTTATTATTTGTTCCTACCATGTAAGTGGTATTGGTATACATAGTATGTCAAATGAAATTAAGTTTGTGGAGAAAAATAATGAAACAAAGGATAATATTAAGGGCTGGGAATGGATGCAATACAGTATTAAATAGCA
The DNA here is from genome assembly GCF_004126475.2 of Phyllostomus discolor. NCBI lineage: Eukaryota > Metazoa > Chordata > Mammalia > Chiroptera > Phyllostomidae > Phyllostomus > Phyllostomus discolor. Next base: position 137,391,633 of record NC_040907.2, read on the forward strand.
TGGTCATGAATGTACCTCGTATTTAAACTAAAGCCCCCCCCCCACAAATATATATGTTGAAATCTGTATTCTTAGCCACCCAACTTGCATTAAACATTATTTGCTAAATATTTAATTTGTACCTGTTGCTGTATTAAGCTTTCAGGATGTCATAATCAACAAACACCAATATGGTCCTTATTCTCATAAAGGTGGCCAAAACCAATAAAATTTTAAATAAATGTGAAATTAAGACATGGACAAGAGTAATGGTCATAGGATTTATGACAGAGGCCTTGATTAAGTTCTTTGACAATGTGTGACTGGAAAGTGATGATGGTAGAGAGTGCGCTATGATTTGGGGACACTTCTCTGAGGAAGTGGTACCAGAGTTGAGATCTAGAGATGAATAAAACAAAATTAAGTAGAGAGGGGTGAAGAGATATACATGGCACAGTACAGGGAGAACAAGAGAAGAGTCAAAATGAAATTTTCAGTGAAGGACAAAATGTGCAAGGAGCCTGATGTTGAGGCAGTGTAGGTTATGGAAGCCGGCGGGGCCAGATCACAGAGGCTCAGACAGAGTGACACCATGAGGTACAAGAGGGTGGACCACTCCCCAAGCTGGCAGGGCTACTTATTGCCACTCAATTATGTTGGACGTGTCTATTTTCAAATCTATTACCTCATTGTGTTCTCCTGTTTTCCATGTGAGGCAGATAGGATTACCATAATGGACTGATTTCTTATTTAGAAATTCAAATGATAGCCTCAAACCTACAACCCATAGGACAAGATTGAATTCCAGGCCTGGGCATTTAATTTGAGCCCAAGCTAAAGACTGAGTTTGATCGTATATTTTGTAGTTTTTCCCCTTGATCAAGGACAATAATCATTGATTGTGCATCTAAAACACACAAGAGTCACATGTAAGTAGTTAAGTTTTGAGTTTCGAGTTTTGAGTTGAAACATAAAATTTTGTTTTATCTTAGTAGTTTCGGCTGGTACTTCTGACTTAATGATATGGCTCTCAGGAGGAGAAATTGTAGCACATTTATATTCATATATGAAGAATGAAATTGTTCACACTATCAGCATTTTATTTTTTAACTTCTTTTGATTTTACATTTTAAATTGCTTTAATTCTCTTCAAACTCAAGGACTATGAATCTCTCCCTGTATAATGACTCAGATAAGTGTGTCATTGAGGTTACCCTAAAAGTGCCCTACAAACTCATTGAATTATGAAATATCTGGAAGACATAATAGGAAAGGTCGTCAAGGAACACGTACAAAGGGCCATGGACAAAGACAATAGTGGGGGGGATTGAATGTGGGAGTGTGGGTGGGCAGGGCAGGGGAGAGTAATGGGGGGAAGTGTGGACAACTGTAATTGAACAATAATAATCAAAAACATCTGGATGAATTTGTAAAAGGATTTAACACAACCAAATTAAGCTCGCTCAATAGTCTCTTTTTGCAGATGAAAAAGGCTAAACCTGAATCTTAAAAATTATTTTCCTGGAAAAATTCATTTTAAATTGTCAGTTTCACCATATCATGGGGATTACTTCTGTATGGCTTGTCTAGATGAATTCTTCCCTAAATATCAAAAAGCAATCTTCTCAAACTTTGACATAAAACTCTGGGAACTCAGAAAACACAGCAAACACATGCATGAAATGAATTCTCATTCTCTGTAAAATTGAATGCCAGAATAAAATAAAAACATTATAATTACAATATAGGTACAACTATATTATTTTTTGGAAGATTACAAACTAAATCCTTATAGTGTAGTTGTTTCTACAAGCTATTTGCCAATAGCCTATTTTTAAGATTTCATGAAAAACAATAAAATGTATATATGTTCACAAGTCTCTGGCTTAACAAGGACTTTTTTCTTTGAATGTGCTTTATAAACATGTTTCTAAAGTTTAATTTTGAATTAATATTATATAAATAATATTTCAAATATGTATAAAATTTTGCATAAAGTAATCTATTTTACTTAAAATTACATACACACATAAAGAATATATATAGTCAAGGCACTGGCTTCCATGGGAAGAAGGAGAAGTTGCTAAATTCTTTAGTGTTTGTGCTCAGAAGACCCAGAAAGTCCCTTCCTCTGCTTTCTATTGATAAAAACACTCATGGGATCCACAGCCAATAGACAATACACAGTAGGATGAGAGTAGTTTGAGTTTATCATTGAAAACTAGCTATGCCACTAACCCCATCAGAACAGTAGGAAAGTTTCATGGATAGATGCTACTTACGTATAAATAGTAAATAGGAGATAGTCAATGAAACAAAGTACGTATATTGGCTGAATATATTTAGGGCATCGAAAGAATTCTAACATAGCTAGTATACTGAGCTGATATTGGATGTATAAGCCACTATAAGAACTGATAGGACAGAGAAAGGAATTTATTCCTTTTTCTGGAAACAATCACAAGCCATGAAATATTTGATTAGAATACAATATAATAACTATGAGAATTTATTTGAGAAAGGGTTGGAGCCAGATGAGAAAAGATACATAGAGATGCACTGGGGGATATCACAGTTGGCTAAGGAGGAAAAGAGGGCAGTTAAATGAGAATGAAAATAGAAGTCTGCAGATTACATAATAATTTAAGCATTAGAATGGACATAATTCAATGATAATTTTAATATAGATATATGAATGAGTGGGAGGAACTGAGGACCATTTCTGGGTTTCTGGTTGAAAAAGTTGCATGGTGGTACTATTTACTGAAGAAAACAATAATTAGAATAGCAAGTACTCTTGTGGGAGATAACAGTATCATCTTTGGACAGGTTGTGGTTAATGTCTATATAAATTTGGAGCCCGGAATTGAAGTCTGGTCTGAAATATAGCTTTGCAAATCATAGAAATATGAACTATATAGTAAAAAATTTATAGTGACCATTATGACATTACTTTTGGAGACAGCCCAGAGAGAACAGAAAAGAGAAAACAAAAAGTCCTGAGAAACTACAAAATTTTAGTTAGAGTTTAGGAAGGCTAGTTGGAAGAAGATAAGATAGAAGTGATAGAAGCATTTAAGGGAACTACACAAGTTATTTTGTTTTAGTTTAAAAAAGAAAAGTACTTTAAATAAAGATGGCTGTAAAAGACATTTATGATACTACACAAGTAGTACCAGGATACAATTATGGGCATTTGGCTAATGAGCATAGAGAATTAGAATGAGGAAATGTAATAACCTCACTGTATTTCTCTTACTTTTTCTAATCGTTTTTGGATAATTGCATTCCATGCTAAATGTCTTCTTTTTAAGACAACTATTACAAATTAGAGCAAGCCCAAAATATGGTGAGTAGAAATAAAGAAATCTGAAAATCGTATTATATAGATGAAAGAAGAACATTTAAACTTGAGAATAAAAATATTGTAGAAAACATTGGAGATATTTTCAAATATCAGGAAAGCAGTTTTGTGGGAGAAGGATAAACTTATTTCATGCAATGACAAGAAATTTAGCACTCAAAATTTGTTATCATAGGAATATGGTTTGACTCATTAAGGAAAAATGTTTTTTTACATCTATAATGCTTTTAATATGCTATTAATTTAGATGTTATGTTAGAATAAATAATTTGATTTTCAACAAAACAAACTTTTAAGCAAAGACATTTTCTTTTAAATGGAATAAAGCATTGAGTTGGGAGAACACTCTGGCTTTCTTGACTACAGATTAATGTTTTATTACATTTTGAAAGGTGATACAATATGAATGTTTTTATAGGTCGTCACAAAAAATTACAACCACAAAAGTATTGTACTGTGATTCTTGTTGATGCTGCTAGTTGTCAGAGTATGGTGTTACTACAAAATGGCAAAATCGAATATGTATATAATATGGTTGTGCAGAGCTATTGCTTCTTAAAGAGAAGGTGGCCAAACAAAGCATCAGTCATGGTGTATAGCTCCTTCTTTAGACGGGACTTCCAGTGTGTCTGGCGATGACTGCTCATAGTAGAGGTAGAAGTTCTGTATCCAGTAGCTGTAGTGGGGGATTTGCAATACAACTAGGTAATAGTTACTTTGGTGGCCAGTCTTGTGACACGGTTTCATTAGTCAATTTGGGAAACTTAGATGAGAATGTATTACTTTAGTCATATCAATAATTCTAGAATCCATTTAGAACCCTGGGATAAATCCTTCCTGTTTATGCTAACTAGAATGCACTGTGCTCTCTGAACCTGATGGATCTTTCATATTTATATTTAATGGCAACCAAAAGCAAGGTATAAATATAAGTCAGCTCTTCTTTATTGCTGAGACACACAAGTATTTTCCTTTTGACAGTTTTACATTTTTTTTTAGATTTTTGACATAGAGGAATACATATTTAAGGTGCAGTGTTCACTGACTAGAAGGAAGTCCTAACAGTGTGGAAATTCATGAAGTTTATTCATACAAAAAGACATAGTCTTTAAAAAGAAATTCTATTTTCTTTATCCTGCTACAAAAATTGTATATACTCATGATATAAAATATTTGGGAAGTCGACATACTTAAAATGCAGTTTTGGTGCTGTGGTCAGACACTATCTTGCCATCTATTTTTTTCCATCTTAAAAACATAGACTAATTAACAGAAAGTAGTGGCTTTTGCATTCAAAAGGTAAGTTATTATATACTAGATACATTGTCAGTGACTTACAAACTTTAACTCTGTTTATACTTAAGTCCTTAGTATTTCTACTTTTTCATGGAAACTAACTCTTGTTCTAAGAATGACTTTGGCATAACAATATATACTACCTTTCTTATCTAGAAGTTCAACAATTAAATTGGGGAAATAATATTGTAACTTGCCAGTGAATTACTTATTTGTACTGTGTTGCCAGGAATGTGGTCTTGGCAGTATTCTGATGAGAAAAATTCTACAGGGAATACTCTTATTAATTGTGCTATAAATTTCAATGTTATTTCAGAATGAATAATTTGATTTCAAACAAAGCTTCCAACAATCACTTTTCCTTTGGATAGAATAAGGTATTGGGTAGAGGAAAATCTCTCAGATTCTTTTGAGTAAAGGTTAAGAAATTATTTTCAGTCTAGAAATATGGCATACACCGAATGTCCTTAGAAGTTATCACACAAAATTACAATAAAAAAGTGACAGTGTGCTTCTTGCTGATATCGCCAGTGACTTGATTCCATTTCAGCAATGTAAGTTTTCTTATCTCTTGGGGCAGTGATATGCTTCAGTTTATACTGTGGATCTTCAAAAGTTGACTCTTTTCATGCTTCTAAGGGACTGTCAGGAGCCAACCAACTGAAACATTACAGAAATACTATTTGTTCCTCCAAGAGTTGTTTTGGTAATTCTATGTCTAATGGAATAACTAACCTAAGGGACAAAGTTCTGTCACAATATTAATGTCATTTTGGAAATGAACAAAGAACTTAAATCACTGAATTGCAGTCACATCTAAGTGGCCAGTGTAATGGTCAATGTGTGCATCACACAAGTGATTTGGTGGCAATGTTCTAGAAAAAATACTAAACCATAAGCATACCTTGGATACCTTGGTTATTTTTTCTTTGGCCATATCTAAAGGAAACATTACTTATTATTTTTATTGAATTATTTGAAGCATTATCAATTGATGACTGAATTATTGATTTAGTGATCACTGATAAAGACCTTGAGAGAGGTCACTGTGCTCTCTCTGGCCTTTTTAGTTCACTTGATTTATGTCAGCAGAGGCATTAAACAACAAAATTTAAAACTTAAATGTTCTTGTTGTTAACAAAATAATGGTAATAATTATATTAAAAGAAATTCTACTTTACATATATAGAACATTTTCAAGTTACTTTTGTTTTCTTATCCCCATATGATCTTCATAGTAACTCTGTGACAAAGAACAAGATATCATTAACCTTATTTTATAGATGATGAAAGTGAGGTCTAGTGAGACATTACAAAGTACTTTGGGTATAAAAATACTTTGGGAATAATATTTAGATCAAACATCAGAGTGTTAAAGGCTATATCCTAATCTGCCCCTTTGTGATTTCTAACAAAGCAAAAACTCTACTATATCATGCCACATTAACTGAGGCAGATAAAAATTCAGGGTGCTAGATACTATAAAAATTGTCCCAAAAAGCTTATGATAGGAGTTTAACTTTCAAGTCATATTTAATGATCACATAGTATTTGCTAGACTCATTCTGTACAACAGGAATTCTCAAGGGTTCACTATGAACTGTATCCGATTCCCCAGTGCATCTCTTCCAATAAACTCAGGCTCTAAGATTATGCCTCGGGTTTGGCAGAACCTCTAACATGGTGAACTACTCGAACCAATGGGGGCATGTCATTACAAGCCAGTGACTGAGTACAGAATAAATGAAAATTCTCAAAGACCTACATTACCTTATTGAATCCTAAATTAGGGCTATAACCCTATGTAGGTGAAGTACATAAATTAGGAGGTCCATGTGTAGAAATACTGAATTAAGGTCTTACACAGTCTTTCAAAGGAGCAACAAAAGGAGGGACACAAAGTTTCAAGTCCTAAAACTATGAGACTACCAGAGGTGTGTGTACAAGAGAGGAAATGGCAGAAATTCATTTTTAAGTCTTGTCTGTGATTCAGACCAAGTTACCACATAATGTAGTCTGGATTCTGGTCTTTATATCATCTTGATGTACCAGTGGCATCTCAGACAATGCATCCTGTGCCTGGTCATGTCCCTCTCCTTCTTAAGTTTCTCTGTTGGCAACCAATGACTGTAAACGGAAGCTCAGGCTTCTGTCCAGGTGCAAGAGTTTCCAGGGAAGCAGCTGCTTGAGCTTTTATACCAGTGAATGCAACTTCACTTTATATTTGCCATTATCAGGATATTACCACTATGGACCCAGACAAGGTTACTCTAATAATGATAACACTTTTATATCATTTGCCAAGTGTCAGGCATAGATCAAAGTATTATAGATATAGATCTTGTTTATTTCGTACTTACACACACAACCCTACTTACCATCCTATTATCCTCATTTTGAGGGGTGAAAGAAACACTCCCAACGTCACAATAGAGGGCAAGCTGGAATCACAGTCCAAGTAATCTCTACCCAGAGCCCCTGTTTTAACCACTGCACTATGCGTGTATTGCTACTCAAATGTGAGACTTGGGCTATTAATACATGATGCCTATTAACCCAAAGGATTTTGTGGTGAAATAAGGTTAGGAATACTGATACCATTATACAGATCTCAGAACCTTTAATTTGCAATGAGTATGGTGAACTCTAGCAAGAGAGGGCTGTATATATGTGGTTGAAAGGAACTAGCATTTACCACCCCAAATATACTGATTTTAAGCAGGTTTTTAAGAAAGAATTTTGGATCTTCCCCATCACTTCCTAAAGGAAATGAAGTGAAGGACCTGCTCCTAGAAGGTAGATATCACAGATAACTATAATTTAATATAAACTGGTATGTGATAGTGAGGAACCTAGCAAGGCACATTAGTTAGAAGCCCTCTCTGTCCCATTGTTAAAGATGGCCCAGCAAACACCTATTTACCAAACATTTGCTTTTCCATCTCCATGTGAATTGCTTTCCTGCTCTTTGAAGTCCCCAACCACACAGCCCACCTTCTTCTTAGCTCTATAGTGGCAAATAGTCCTCAACTGCCCAATGTGTCTCTGGGTCTCATTGTTATGTCACCTCTGAATGTGCATCTGTAAAAATGAATGTTGTACAGTTTTTCCTGTTAATTTCTCTCTATTCATTCGATTACTAGCCAGGCTGGAAGAACTTAGAAGCTGGAAGGAAAATGATTGTTTTGCACGCCCATGTAGTGCTTCCCCAAATTATTTGATGGAGCATCACATAGGACCACATTCCACAGAACACACTTAAAAAAAAGCTGCTACAACTTAAAAAAGCAGCCAGCTTTTGTATATATTCCTGCCAGAAACAAATTTCCTATATAGACTATAAATGTGTTTTGATAGGGAAAAAGGGGTTTTTAATCGAACCAAAATTATCTGTTTGTCAAACAAATAATTAATAAGAAAAGCTGTTGCAATCATGATAAAATTAACCCTAGTCAATTGGAAATTTCCCAACATTACACGGTGAGGTTATTTTCATTGCTAAAGAATCGACTTGAAGTCTCTCTCCTCAAAGAAAAGAAAGAAAATCAAAACATTTCTTTTTTTGGTCTGAAGCCTTTTGTCAACCCCATCGATTGCCAAACCTTTTCCCTTTTGCATCTCACATACAATATCCATTGCATGCTGCCTCATAATAAAATGATCTGTGAGTGTATTCTTAAGTCCTCCATAAGATTATGTGCTCCTGAAGATCAGAGATTGTGTTCACAACTCATGAAGCACCTCCAAATCAACTGAGGTAGTAGCTGTTCATTGATTTAATAAATGAAAAGGGAAACATATGATAAATACTATTTCAATATGCCTTTACTTATTTTGCCTTGAGATTATTTTATTCTATTTATCTTCCTCCTTCTCCTATATTAGTAACTATTAATCATGGAAAAAATAAATTTAAAGAAATCAGGAGTTCTCTATTTCCTTTACTCCAGTGTATGAACTCTTTTTTTATTAAAAAGTATAGTTCCATTCCATTAAATTAACATTTAATTTTGTATAATTTTTATTTTAATGTGAATGTAATTTTGATCTTATTCACTGATATAAGATAACATTTTCACTATATTATAATTTCTCATATTAATATATTCTTTAAATTATCATATCTCATTATGTTTGCCATGTGCCATAATTAAGTCTTACATCATTATTAGCACTATTAGTAGACATGTATGTCACTTGCTTTTTTCCTCCAATACAGATATCACTGATGCTGAGTTAAGTCTATAAGATTAGTTCGATTCCTAGTCAGGGCACATGCCTGGGTTGCAGGCCATGACCCCCAGCAACTGAACATTGATGTTTCTCTCTCTTTCTCTTTCTCCCTCCCTTCCCTCTCTAAAAATAAATAAATAAAATCTTTTTTTAAAAAAAGCTATGTTCAAAAGAGTGTGGCATATTTAAAAAAGTCTATAAGATTATAACTAATTTTAAGAAGGACTCATGAGGAGTAGAACAATTTGGTCAAAAATAAGCTGACAATGGTAGAAATATTGTAAAACATGTGGGGCTTAAAGTATTGAAAATATGCATAAAGGTTATGTAAAGAAACTCTACTTTCACAAGGCCTAAATGTGATGAAACATATTGAAATTTATTTTAAGAGATTGTTTTATTTCAAATTGTAGAAAAATACTGAACATAGTAAACTGAATCTTATTTCATGAAGCATCATTCATCATAAGAAAAGGAAATGTAGATTTTAAAAAAGAAATCAATGGATAAGAAAGAGAGAAATAAGAAAACACTGAATGTTATAAACTCAAGAAATTTTTGAATAGGGTAAGGAAAACCATAAAATTAGGAGCATGATATGAACTCTAGATAAAAGAAAATCAAAGCACTGATGTGTTAATCATGACTTTGCACACAGCACAGTAGTCTTTCCCAAGCAATGCACAAGTGGGTTTTTAAAATTCAAGTGGGTTTTATATTGCCAGAAGGATAGTAGAGTAGTAATGGAATTTGAGAGGTCAAGTGACTCCTTTAACATATCTAAAACTGCCTGGCCTATAACTTGCACTGCTATTTGCTGGGTCTTCTTTCTTATTTTCTACTTTCCCTCCTTCGCTCTTTCTTATTTCTTTCTATTATCTCATCCTCGAGGGCCTATACTCAGTAGAGTTAGACACTGCCCTGCAAGCTGGAGGTACAGCAAAGAGCAAGACAAGACATCCATCCCTGCTCTCACAGATCTCACATGATAGTGGCAGGGACATATAAGACAAGTAAAAAGCCAATCGAATAATGGCATAGGATAATAACAAAAAGGAAATATTGTGGTACCTCAGTACTCACCGTTAATTCATTCCAGAACTCATGACAAGTGCCGAAACTGACAAGTGACAAACGATAAAGCAATTTCTCTTGGCAGGGCAGCGTCCTGATTCATACAAGTTGTTGCAAGTACGACAAGTTCAGAAATATTCTCTTGTCAAAATGCATCAAGTACAGGTTTGAGGAGTTCTGAGGCCGACGAATACTGAGGCATGGCTATAGTGTTACGTGGTGGCGATTGGCAGGGTTACAAGAGAGTACATATATGAAGGGTGCGGGGAGCGGGTCCTGTTATTTTAGATGGAATAATCTGAGAAAGCTACTCAGAATAAGTAAAATACATAAGACATGAATAATACAAAAACTCGCTATAGAAACATTCTGCATAACATTTTCCAGATAAAAAAACAGCAAGTACAAAGATATGGCTGGTATGAGGTTGAGGATTCAAAGCAATGGGGAGAAGGCCAGTATGGCTAGAATAGATCGTAGTGTCCACACTTAAAGGGAAGTAAGTCCTATATCCCCCTTCCTGTAGGAACATAAAGCTCTGTGTGGCAATCAGAGAAACCACTCAACTTCATCCCTTCAACAGCAGGAGTGGTTGTAAAGCCAATTGAACTGATTAATAGAAAATACAGAATACTTCAATATCTCAAATGAGAATCATGGAGCCTCCTTTGTGTCTTTAGGTGAATCTCTAGGTGCTTAAATTAATCAGACAGAAAGTAGATAAAATTCAAAGTGTGATGCTTAAATGGTTATATTAGCTTTGTCAGAATGAATGGACATCATAATGATTCTGGAATAATGCTAAAAATATTTTCAATAATTGAAACAGTTAATGAGATATAAATCAGACTTAAGTTTTTAGAAAATAGATTTATCATCCAATTTGCTAAAGCAATGCATACTCTCTGAATTAAATAAAGTGTCTAATAATAGAATTAAAAAGAAAAAAAAGAAATACAGTGATAATAATACTTTATATCCTCTATATATTTGACAAAAAATGCAGAGAGAATATTTTTATGTCTGTTAAAAATAGAAATTAAGAAATAGCATAGCTGAAAATTGGTTACTTTTTACATAAATAAAAAAATTAGAATTTTAACTCTATTTTTTTTTAAAAATTGAGCTCATGCCTGTAGAAAATATGTCCAAAACAGTAATGATATCACTCTGAAAAATTATATAGTTGCTTATGTATAATTGTCTCAAAGTTGGCTGTAAATTGATTTGGATTACAGATCACATGTTATTTAACATGCATCTTGTGTTCTAATTTTTGATGTCTCTATTGTATTTTTGCCATTACCATTTATCCCCTTCATATTCCTCTCCCAGCTTCAATCACCATACTCTTGTCTATATGTTCTAATTTATACATTCTCATCAATTATTTTACTCAAGGACATTTTACCAGATTTCATATTCCTTGAGAACACAGGAGATGCAATTCATTTCTTTCCCATGATTTTCTGCTGAGTATGTGCTCAAGAAAATATAAGCTTGTATTTTGGTAGTTGGCTTATATTTTCTTTTTCTATAAATCTGTAAAATTATTATTTTTCTAAGATAGTAACAAATTATGTTTAGGACCCTAACTTTAGTAAGATTTATTTTAGTATTTAAACTCATCCTAAACTAAGGCATGCATAAATTTGTTTAACAGGATTTAATCTTGACAAATATCAAGTTAAGGCCATTTTGGGAAAATGAGAATATTAAAAGCAAATATTTTATGTCATATTTACCCTATAATTATTTTTATTTAATTTTGGTAAAATTCAAGATGTAAACTTTAAGACAAAGACACATTGATGTAATTAATGTTATGCATGTACAAATAATATGTTCATAAACATAAAATTTGGTGTTGAATCAATATGTGCAATGGGTAATTAAGTTTTATGCATAAGATTATAATCTCACAAAGATTTTTACTTGGTTTAGGAGAGTTATAAAAAATGTAATGTCTCTCTTTTTTTACCCTGGCTGCTGCGGCTCAGAGGGTTGAGCGCCTGACTTCGAACCAGAGTCACTGCTTTGATTCCAAGTCAGGGCACCTGCCTGGGTTGTGGGTCAAGTCTCCAGTAGGGGGTGCAAGAGGCAATCACACATTGATATTTCTCTCCCTCTCTTTCTCTCTCCCTTCCCCTCTCTCTAAAAATAAATAAATAAACTCTTTTAAAAAATCTGATGTCTTTCATTTTAACAATAAATGTATTACTTTCGGCACAAAAATGACTTAAACGTGTTTTTTTGCATATTTTAACCTTATATATTTAGTCCAACCAATGTTCTAATCAGAGAAAAGAAGATTTAAAAACTTACTAGAGGTTTTGCCCCTGAAATGGGAAAGCTGACTTTCTTTCGATATTCTGTTTGGATGAAGTCATCTAATTTCTTGTAAGACCTCCTGATACTTCCAGAATTAGGATCCAGGGTGCTATAAAATATATGCTAATTAATAATTTCAATGACCTAATAATCAATATAAAGCTATAATAAAAAATTAATAATGGTACTAAAAGTTATCTACATATATAAACATATTAGCCAACCTTTCTTATCTTTTGGTAATATAAAAGTATATACAGATTTCACTGAGTAATCACTGCATAGCTGCTTCTTCATCTCTCCTTTGTACATTCGTGTCTCAGATAAGAAGTAAGAAAGAGAAGGGAAAACCATTTAGAACCTATCTGGCCTATAATGTAAACAAGCTCACCATAATCTATAATAGAATTCAATTTCTACATTAAAGAAACTCAATGTTTATAGAAACTTTTAGTGCACTAAAATTAAAACTTTTGTTTTAGTGAAACAAAAATTAACAACCAAGACTTATCTAAGAAAGCAGAAAACCAGAACAAGTTTTGGTCACCAGAGGCACTAGCTACTCAGAAACCCAGTGACATTTGCCTTGGTGGCTTCAGTTCAGGGACTGGATCACAGTTTTCTAGGTTCAGTTTGTTTGTACTCTAAGAGTGAAGCTGTCTCTGTGGACAGACTTACATTAGCCAACTTCACAGTGACTGGTGGATATAAGCCACTGATATGTATAAACAAAAATGTTACTGATCATTTATACAGAGAAATAAACCTGTCAGCTGAACTAGAGTGTTTAATTCTGCCCTTCAGCATATTTTCTTGGTTGGGAAAACACACTGGGAAAAAATACTTCTTTTTTTTATTTATTTATGTTTAGAGAGGGAAAGGGGAGGGAGAGAGAGAGGGGGAGAGAGAGGGGGAGAGAGAGAGAGAGAGAGAGAGAGAGAGAGAGAGAGAGAGAGAGAGAGAGAGAGAGACATAAATACATCAATGTGCGGTTGCTGGGGGCCATGGCCTGCAACCTAGGCATATTCCCTGACTGGGAATTGAACCTGCGATGTGTGGTTCAGAACCTGCGCTCAATCCACTGAGCTATGCCAGCCAGGGCTCGGGAAAAAACACTTCTTAAGAAATTTGAATAGAAAACAAGGAATCAATGAGCTGGTTTAAGTATCTTTTAGATAAAATAGCCTAACTGATGCAATCCGATTACTCACGTTGGATTAGCTAGAACTCCAATTACTCTGAACAATGTTAAAGTGGGCAGAGTCAACAAGCACTTGTGTTACTCTCACTCTGGTTTTTTTTCTGACTTTCACAATTGGTCAATTTTCTACCGTTACACACTTTGTCCATAAAGAAGATCAATTGATTTTCTGCATGGCAATCAATGACTTCTCATATGATAGGGGTTAGAGTGCTGAACCAAATTAGTCTGTTGATCAATTTTTCACAATATTTTGTTTTACTCTCATTTATGTCTAATCTTATATTTTGGATATGTATTTTATTAGTTTAGATTTCAGAGTAAAATCTAATTCTGCCTTTTGAAGGCACTGCAATTCAGCCCCAAATTAGTTACTTATCTATTAAATTGTGATTTCTATTTGTGTTAATAATGACCTTCATCAATATTCTCAGAATATTTTGAGAATTTGTAGATATGAAAAAATATTCATATTGATATACACCTATATTTACATATTTTAATGTAGATAGATAATTTCTCATGAAGTCAGAAAATTCTCATTCAATTAAATAGTCTGAACTATGTTTTTTTTCTTTGCAGTGGGCATATGGGTGTACATATCAGTTGGGTTTGTTTAAAATATTGATTCAATTGGAGTTATTCAATTAGCACATGAAAAGTTATTCATACTTTATTCATTTATTTTAAAAAGGGTCTCTAGTTCAATGATAATTACATGCTGAATTAAATTATCTCTTTATTCCCTTTTCCTCATCAAGCTTTAATTAGATCAGCTGTAGTATTTGGAATGCAAAGGAATATTGTGTAAAAAGGAAGCAAACATTTTTATGTAGCACACTCTCTTGCTTTGGGATTCCCTCTGGTGAAGGTTACTTAAACTTAGCTCAGCCAAATAAAGACATTTTCCTTTGGAGAGATGCCATGTAGCTGTGTACTAAAGTCAGTTCACTTTTCTTTCTTTTCCTTTTTTAATATTGAAATGCTTCTTTTCTTCAATGGTGGCTAGCTCCACAAATGTTGATACTCTAGAATCACATGTTGTGCTTTAAAAGTAAACTGATCCCAAGAGCACCAAAGGCTTAAAGTAGCAATAGCAATAACTACTACTAATTAAACAAAAATACGGGGCTTCATGTGCACACTTTATAGAGGAGATTACTAGCTGGTATCAAAGGTGTTACCTTTCCTTCCTGGAAACATAGCCCTACCACATTTTTAAGACTCCATTGAAGTTAGGAATGGCCATGCACTCCAGTTCTAGCCAGTGAATGAAGGACACAGTTAAAAATGTCTTGTCATGATTCTGTGTGTGTTTGGGTGGAATGAAAACAAATAGTAGGATGAACTTGAGAGCCGGGTATTGGTGTGGTCACCGGTTGGAACACTTGCTTCTAATTGACTGCTGATCAGAAACATCTGTTTGGACTTTAGGGGAGGGAAAAATAAACTTCTGTGTTAAGCAACTGAGATTTCAGTCAGTGTAGTCATTGTTACCTTAGCAAATGCACCATCTCATTCTTTATTTATTTTAACTTAAGTGAAAACATGGAATTTTAATTATCACTAGTAAGTTCCCTATGAATATTTAGATACTCAGTGTGAAATATGAGACTCAAGGATTTTCTCACTCCAAATTATTATTATTGTTATTGTTGTTATTATTATTATTTTGTCTATTGCCATGTTGTCAAGTACGGTGATCTTATGTAGTACTTAAAGGTTCAGTACCTGGAGTCAGAGAAACCTACATTTACAATGATTCCAATGCTTATTAGATATATGGACATGGGAACATTTCTTAATCTTTGACATGCTTTCTGTCAGTAAAATGGTAATTATAATAGTTTTTACCTTTCAATGTGTAACATTTAGGTGAGAAGATAAAGGCTTACCAGAAGCTTTATAATAACTATAAAACAGTAAGGGATTATTTTATGTTTGATATAAAATCCTGCAAAGAGTGTAAAATTTGAAAACTACCTTCTCTCTCCTATTTACAAACTCTTGTTCCCATCTTCCCTCATTTATATCAATCATTTAATATAAGTCCATGGTTTTCAAATATGGATTAGAAATCTCCCTCAAGCTCTTATTATTATTAACAGTAAGAGCCAAAAATAGAAAATAAAAAATAATATGTTCTGGCCAGTGTGGCTCAGTTGGTCGAAGGTTCCTTCCAAGCCTTGAAAGGTTGCAGGTTTGATTCCTGGTCAGGGCACACATGTAGGCTGTAGAGTCAGTCACTGGTTGGGGTGTGCACTGGAGGCAGCCGATTGTATGTTTCTTTCTTTTTCTCTCTCTCCACCTTTTTCTCTCTCTAAAATAAAAACAAATTAAAAATAATAACAAGCAGAACTAAAAACAGAGTAATATCAGGTGGTAAAATGTATATTCTAATATTCGTTACATTTTATTTTGTAGTTTTATAAATAGTGGGGAGAGAACTGGTGGACAAAAGGCAGAATTTAAAGTTCTGCATTGAAATAGCTGTGATTATCAAGATGAGAGCAGCCTGTAGACTATTAACAATTCTGAGGTGCTCCTGTTTTTCAAGGTTATAGAGCCCTAACACATGCGATGAAGTTGAAATGCAAAAATACGAGAGGCAATGGAAATAGACAGTTCATAAGAACAAAGTCAGAATGACCCCAAGTGGGTGGAATATGCAGGGGGAGTACTGGAGGGGTCTAAGGAAAAGAACATAAGTTACAAAGATGGTTTTAAAGTTATAATAACACCTGATTTACTGATGTGGAGTGATGGAGAAGTTTTAAGGTACCTCAGATCTGTTTTATGTATGTGTTTAATTGACCATATTCCTGAAGATTTAAATATATAAAACAAAAATAATTTAAAGAAATCTACAACATATATGAAATGAATTATTTTTCTATTGTGGTCCTCTAAAATTTGTTGCAATCAAATTTTAAGTCTCATCAAATAATAACAATTATGGATTCTGCATAAGCAGTACCAATTTCAGAAAGAGAGGTAATTTTGTTAAACTTGTGTTTTTGAAAACAGAAGCATCTCACTGTCTCTGTGTCCCTCAGCAGTTATTAGAGTAAGAAAAGCACAGTTTTTTGGATTCAGAACTGATGTCTGGGATCAAAATGGACACAACAAAATGGTAGTGTTAAATACTTATGGTCCCTAATGAGTCATATTTTTATAACAGGCTTGCATATTGGTAGAGCCGTATCCCAACTGTCCCCAGTTATATTAAAGTGCACATCAGTGGAGACAAATTTGTGGGAAATTCTGGCAGAGGCTTCCGATACCTATTGTGATTTCTGACTTCTAGAGAAACAAAATCCAAAACCCTTTCAAAACTTTAGATGTATTCAAAATTATCTCAGAAGTAAGTGATTTATGGGGGCATTAGCTAAGGACCAGTTTGAAAGGATTTCTTTTGCTAACACTCTGGTGCTTATTGTTTCATGAATTATAACCAGATATGACCTGGTAACATCTCTCAGATTTTGAGTTTCTGAAATACTGAATTTCTGTTTAAGATGGTATGATTGATAATTTAGGTTTTTTCTTCTTTATTAACCAAAAATTTTGGCATCTGACTCCTAAAAAAAAAAGAACAAATGAACGGAGTTACAAAAGTCCAGGTCATATTATATCACTCTTTAAATTTTGCGCGTACTTAGTTATATTAAATGAGGATTAATTACATTGAAATGACTAAGATTATTAAAAGTGAAAAGCATTGATAATTAAAATTAAAGATAAAATTCTTGGGTTTTTTAGTATTACATTTTCATTTGATGAATAATAAAATTTAAGGTCACTATATCCAATAATGATGTTAGAACACAATATAATAGAACCAGTATCAGTGAAAATATAAAACTCGAGAGAAAGTAGTAATAGAGTCATCAGTATATTAATTGATTTTTAAAAACATTTTTCTAAAAGTATGTATTTATTATTCAAGGCCTTGGTACAGCTATCTGTTCAAGGAGAACCTTTTAAGTAATGGCATAAGAACTATTTAATTTTTGCTTTCTATTGGCATATTTATTTATTTATTATGCAACTCAAAAGATATCTCCCCGATTAGGAGACACAAAAAAATGTTATTGCTTATGTACTTATATTTTATTCCAAACCACATCAGTGTAACAATCTGCAGCTTTTCTAAATAATTTGATGTGATACATAATAATTCATAATATATTCACTGAGTAAACAGACATATTAATTAAGAAATTTTATATGATAGAACTATATCCAACATTTGAATTTCACAGCAATATGGAATCTGAAACCTAGGTCATGAATGCAGAGTGGGCTCTGTTTTCCTTTTACTGCGTATGTGGTCACTTGGAGGAGGGAGATTCACCCTTTACTAGCCTCCCCCTTTACGTGATTAGACTTTGAAAAAGTCAGAGTATTTATCATGTTAAGAATAAAAGCAGTATTAGTTTCTCTTGTCTAGTCAGTCATACAATGTTTTTTAATAATTTCTCTTGTATATTTAAGTAGTTTTTCTTGAATAGCTTCAATGATTGGAAACTCATTGTCATCAACGTGAATTCATTATTTTCCAGAATTCTTATTTTTAGGAATTTATGCATACTCTAAGATCTTTTGTTTTCAATTTTTATTGTGTAAAACATGCATTACATAAAATTTATCATCTCACCATTTAATAGTATGAAATATACATTCATATTGGTGTGCAATAATCACCACCATCCATCTGCAGAACTCTTTTGCTCTGACAAAATGGAAGCTGTTACTTATAAGCAATAATTCCCATTCATCCAGTCCCAAGACACCGGCAATCACTGTTCTACCTTCTGTCTCCATGATTTTGACTACTCTAGGTACTTCATATAAGTGGAATTGTACAGTATTTATCTTTTTGTGACTGACTTGTTTTTCTTACCATAATGTCCTCAAGGTTCGACCACATTGTAGCATATATTAGAATTTTCTTCTTTCTAAGGCTGAATGATGTTCCAATATATATATATAAAATCAAACTTTGTTTATCCATTAATCTGTCAGTGAACACTTCATTGCTTCCTTGTTTTAACTATTTGGAATAATGCTGGTAGGACAAGGATACACAAATATCTCTTTATGTGGAGATCATGTCTGATGATTAAGACCCTGTTTTCAATTATTTTGGGTGTGTATTCAGAAATGAGATTGCTGGATCACATGGTAATTGCATTTTTAATGTTTTGAAGAACTACCATACTGTTATTTTATAGTGTCTGTATCATTTTACATTCCCACCAATACTGCATAATGGTTTCAATTCCTCCAAACCCTTGCCAACACTCATTATTTTTATTTATTTCCTAGTAGCTGTCCTAGAGAATATGAAGTGTTATCTCATCATACTTTTGATTTGCATTCCCCTAGTAATAAAGATTGAACATTTTTCCATGTGCTTATTGGCCATTCATGTATCTTCTTTGGAGAAATGTGTATTCAAGTTTTTTGCCCATTTATGAATCAGGTTGTTTGCCCATTTTGAATCAGGTTGTTGAGTTTTAGGAATTCTCTATATATTCTGGACATTAATATTTTATCATATATATGAGTTTCAAATATTTTTCCCATTCAGTAGGTTGCCTTTTCACTCTGTTGATACACCATTTTTAACTTTTATGAATTAAACTGGACATTTTTAGTTGCTTTTTGATTTTTCACTGAAAACTGAACATTTGGATTGAATAATGTAATAACTCTAGAAATCAGATTTTTCTCCTTCCCAGAATTTGCTAGGTTTGATTTAGTTTTGTTTCATGTGTGATTCTTGCAGGTTGTCTCTGTGTCAAGAGTCAGCCTGTGAAATAAAGACTAAAAAGACTTTAGGTCTTTTTAGGTCTTTTCTCAGCCTGTACCTTTTTCTGGGTGTGCACAGTGATGTTCTAATCACGCCCTTATATGCCATTGTTTTTGATTGTCCTATTATTTAATGTATGACTTCCAAAGGGAGGGAAAGAGGAAAATATAGAAAGAGGGAAAGGCACCAGCCCTTTATATCCCCCTGAAGACACTTCAGTCAAAGGGAGGAGTTTGAAATAATATGTGGTAGTGAAGGCAGAAACAGCTGCCCACCTCTGAGACTGCCTCCACAATCAGGGGTTGCAATCTATTATCAAAACAGATATCCCAATATTTGGAGGACAAGGTCTTTATTGCCCACCCTGACTCCTACAAGCTGCTTGGAGAGTACATGCACAGCTGTCTACTATTGGGTTGTGTGGTGGAGTATCGTTAGCTCCCAATGAGCTAGGAGCTATAATTAACTGCAACTTACCAGCCAAGTTTTCCCCTGGAAGCTTTAAGCCTTCAATGGACTCCAGAGTTCCAAAATAGTTCTTTTAGACGGGTCTGTCACTGCAGTGCCGTTGCTATCTAGGTGGGGAGATGGATTTCTGGTACTTCCTACACCACCATCTTCCCTGACTTCAAATTCTTTTAAATTAAATTCTTAAGTACATAAAATGGGGATAATAACAAATGCTCTGTCCTCACAGAATTAATATAAAATGAAATGAAGGAATTCAAATACAACAGACAAGGTAAACAGTAAAGATGGATGTGTGTATATATATATATATATATATGTATATATATGATATTGTTATTATTATGTCCAGTGTGGAAGATGTTATTATTATTCACTTCCCTATGGGTTGTAGGCTTGACGATCTGCCTTGCTTTGGCCAACATGAACGGAAATGGCACATGTTAACTCTTAACAGAAGCTTTAAGAGTCAGCATGGGATCCTATTTCCAGTTTCTTCCTGCCATCATGACCATTAATGTTTATAAGCCTGGGTCCCAGAGTAAATATTACTTAAACTAGGCCACTATGAACCTCTAATAAACTTCTCACATGTGCAAGGGGCAAGCCTTTGTTATTGTAAGTCAAAGAGACTTGGAAGCTATAGCAACATAACCACATAAACATAACACACTATAACAACATAGACTAGTCCATTCTCATTTTACACCTTCCCTTCCTGTTGGGAACTTCTTACCAGTGTACAGTGACTGCCATACGGTTTTCCTAATACTACATCTGTCACAAAAGAAGAACATAAAAGGTCCTTATCTGATCTAGTCTCTGAATATTTCAACCACAATATGAAATTAAGAAGACCTTCTTTGGCTGACATAAGAACATGTTGACCATCGACAATATAGTTTTTATAAAATATTCCCAAGTAGAATCACTTAATGATTTGCAAAGTGGGAAAGGTGGGTATTTCCCTCCAGCTGAAGAGGAGACAGCTAAGTAAGTAAATCCCATTAGTGAGCATTCAAACTAGAACAGGAAATTTGTCAAATTCAGTACAATGAGGTTTTTAAATTACATATTTTCCTTATAATAAGCTAAAGAATATTGGAAGCTAAAATACAATTTTTAAGATAACAAAATAGTTCCAGTTTATAGAAACCAGCATATTCTGTGAAAAAAATATATGGAAGAGATATTAATAACAAAAGAAAAATATTGATAGCTGTTATTGACATTTAGAGTATATTTAGTTTTGCTTTTCATTATATCATTTAGTTTTCTCTGTAAGAATTAGACATTTTTTAAATCTAGCTTTGTAGATGAATCAGAGCTTAGAAAAGTTACGGAAGTTGTGTAAGTTTACATAACCGGCAAGTACAAGATTGAGGATATGTGCCCAAGGCTAGCTTACTTCAAAGTCAAGATCTTCTCATTCACTTGCTATATTTACTGTCTCTCTGATGTAGAACAGTAAGCTAGTCTGAGAATTAATACATTTTTTAGGGAGGATCAGAGAGCCTGGATTAGTTTATCAAAGCTTGCCTTGAGGAGAAAAACTTATTATGGTTAATCTAAGCCTTGCATTTTCAGAAGGTCCTGGTCTGCTGCATAAGTATTAAGAAAGTGACTCCATCTATATGAAAAAGAGGAAGCCTATCTTAAGTTCTATATTTCATGGATGGTGTTATATAATTTATATCCATTACATAATAATATCTTTTTAGAAGTAGGTGTAGATATTGATGCAGATATATAGGTAAAACCTGCCCTAATAGTTCACTCTTCCCTGCCAAATACATATTTTATTTTATTTTTGATTTTTTTAACTTTATTTTCATTGTTGTTGAAGTACAATTTTCTATCTTTTACTTCCATCCCAGCCCACCCACCCAGCGCTCCCCACCTCCCTCCCATTTCCACCCACCTCTAGTTTTTGTCCATGTGTCCTTTATACTTGTTCCTGTAAACCCTTCCCCTTTTCCCCTGAAATTCCCCTGAAATCCCCTCCCCTCTTAACACATATTTTATATATATGAAGCAATGTCAGATAATCTCTTTTCAATTTTACTGCACTTCATTTCAAAATATTTTGATGCGTAAAGTATGTTAACCCCAAGTCACCTGAATAGGAATACTCTGCCTGTTTTATTCTTTGATTTAATTTTAATTCTTTGAATAGTGCCTGAAATATAGTAGTAATTGGCATTAATATTCACTGAGTGAATGGGAAAATGAATAAACTATGATGATCAATTCAGTTTGCACAGCTACCTCAACCATGGGATTCATTGGCTCTATCTGTCTATCTATTTATCTATCTATCTATCTATCTATCATCTATCTATCATCATCTCGAGTAGTCTTACCCAAACAGGTGGTTATAATATCTCATTTACTCAGGGAAATGGGCCCACGCTAGCTCACGAAAAAAAAGGATTTAATATGCCTTTATATTGTTGTTTTAAGTTGAAAAACAGGTATATGCACTTGAAGTCTAAGTGAAATGGCTAAAGAATGAAAGTGATAAAACATAAATCCATAAGGAAAACTAGGGGAGGGGGGATGTCAAGAGTGGAAAAAGATGTCAGTGAAAATCCTGGAAAATAGAAAGTTCAAGAAAGCATGTCGATGGATTAAACAGAGCTGAAAGCATGCTCAAGGATTTTTCATGGGAAGCTGTCTTCCCAGGAAATGCCATAGATAATCCAAGCTTCAAATCAGCTGTTTCCAAGGGTGAGCGTAAAGAGAGAGGGCTTAACACACAGGTAACTGAAGGTCTCAGAACAACTGTGCTAGTCAGACATTTATTCCAATTCTTGCTTTCTATATCTATACTGGAACTTATTTCAAAATAAAATATTCTATAAAGTAAGGCAAATAACTATAACTGCCTTGGGACAACTAAAGAATGGTGGGATTTGACATCACAAAATAAAATACTCTTCATGCTGTTTCAGGGACAACACATCATGTTCATGGTCAGAGACAGGTTCACAGCCTAAGACCTGAACTTGGGGCCTTCACACAGCCCGGCAGCCTCTCCCCATGCTTCCCATCATTCCTGCTCTAGGTTTTGAGCCTCTGATTTCTAATGCCCTGCCAATTCCCACTCCACTGAGAGGCTAGTTGAGGTGTTTCTAAGTTACTGGGGCTCTGCCATTAAAATGAAGGCTTTTGGGAAACAGCAAGCCTGAACGTCTTCTCTCTCCACTACTTCTTCCCTGTGCTGTTACACAGTGTCATTGTTGATGTTAAAGTAATGTTTGGGACATCCTCCCCACAGGCTCCGTCCTCCCAACAGTAAAGTCAGCCTCCTTTGTAACAAGCACATCTCAAGTGGGAAAGAGGAGGCAAATGGCTTGTTTATTCACAGGAAAGAAAAGGCTTCTGAGAAAAGGAACTACATGTACCACAGTGAAGTAAGCACACATAAACTTCATAGGTTAACTTACCTTTTAGAGTATGACAACAATTTAATACTAAACTCAACTATATTAAAAAATAGTTAAAATAAACAAACTGCTCTAGAGGAAGCATAATTTAAGGCTCATTGGAAATAAAATAAAACAAAACAAAAACCTATTTTTTTACTTTAGAGGAATTTGAGAAGGTATTGCATATATAACTAAGAAGAATAAGTTATAAAAATATAATGCAAAATAGTTATCAAAATAAAAAGTATATTCTAATTTTTTATATTAAGAGATGGATTGAAAGCTAGAGATTAAGAAATTTCTTAGAACACAGATCTAATGAATACTTGAAAGTGTAAATAATCTCCAGTGACTCAAAATTATATTAATAATATTGCCAGAAAGAAAGAACAGAAAAAAAGAGGAAGTACAAAAGTCCAGAGAAATAACCAAGTATATTTACACAACCTAAAGAAAGTTGTACATTTTTAGATCCAACCATTGCAAAAATCATATCTATACCTACTATGATATGATTTTCAAGTACTAAAGATAAAAAAAAAGTAAAAATCCAGAAAGAAAGTTTAAAAATTATTTTCAAGAATTCTAAAAAAGTGACTAGAATTATTCAGATAGGATATTTGGAATGTATTGAAAGTATTTAATTGAAGAAAATTAAATACTTCATTATTTAATTGAAGAAAACTTAACCTTAAACCTAAATTTATATATACAAATAATAAAATGTAAAGATAAAGTTAAGGACATTTAAGGAATCAGAAAAAAATTTAAATATATTTTATTATTATGTTATTATAGTTGTACCAATTTTTTTCCCTTTGGCTTCTCCATTTGCTATACTATTCTTTGGCTTCTCCATTTGCTATACTATTCTTAACCTCTCCCTGTCTATTTTGTGCCTACCTATTATGCTTCTTATTCCCTGTGCCTTTTACCCCTTTTTCCTCCTTCCCCTCCCTACAGATAACCCTCCATGTGATCTCCATTTCTATGATTCTATTCCTATTCTACTTGTTTGCTTAGTTTTGGGGTTTTTTTTTAGGTTCAGTTTTGATAGTTGTGAGTTTGTTATAATTTTATTGTTTATAGTTTTTGATCTATTTCTTATGTTGGGAACCTCCCTGCCTGGTATCAGAAGCTGTAACCCCTACCAAGGCTAAGGCTGAGGGAGCCAGCAAGGATACAAAAGCTTATCTCCCTGGCAGGAGCACTGCTTCTGCTGCTTCATTCATAACTGAACCTCAATGCTTGGTCAGTTAGCCAATGATGGGTAAGATTCCCCAAGGGGGGAATGATCTAAGACAGGCACGATCACATGGGAAGCCCCCAAGAAAGAACTTTGGGGGCTACAGCAAAAGGGGATTTTGCTCACCCCTCGGCTTTGACATAGCCCGAGTCCTCATGGTCTGGGAGAAACTCTCCTTATCTCTTGGTTGCCTTACTTCCCTTGCTCCACCTAAGCCTGAAACAATGACAGGGTGGTGCAGCTCTGTGCTGAAAAGGGCGGGTTCCCCGGGTGATCAGGCCTAAGAAAGAATACGTAAAATCCTGTGAAACCTGCTTTGTTTAGAATGCTCTCAGTTGAATGATAAGGGTCCAAGGAAGAAGTAAGTTTGTTTTTTAAAGTCTTATAACTCTTTGACCCTGACTCAAAATAGGCCCTCAGACTTCCTGGTTATCTATTGTTTGATCCTTACTTCCTAGCAATGAGTAATGAGCTTTTACCTGAGTTCTTATTCAAACAAAACCAATAAAAAGCCTCTCTGGAGGGGGAACAAGGTGCTCTCCCCACCAGAGAGAGGGTGGCCAAGGTGCTCCCCACGTGAGGAGTGGTCCTTCTGTTCCTATTCCCCCACAGGACCTGGTTGTCTCTGTGTATGTTTTTAGCATGTGTTGACGAGCATCCACAGCCAAGATGGATACTGCTGGCCAGTATCCTCCACATTCCTAAATAAGCCCCTTTAATGTTTCATATAATAAGGGCTTGGTGATGATAAACTCCTTTAACTTGACCTTATCTGGGGAGCACTTTATCTGCCCTTCCATTCTAAATGATAGCTTTGCTGGATGGAATAATCTTGAGTGTAGATCCTTGCCTTTCATGACTTGGAATACTTCTTTCTAGTACCTTCTTGCCTGGAAGGTTTCTTTTGAGAAATCAGCTGATAGTCTTGTGGAAATGCCTTTGTAGGTAACTGTCTCCTTTTCTCTTGCGGTTTTCAAGATTATCTCCTTATCTTTAATTTGGATAACTTAATTTTGATGTGCCTTGGTGTGTTCCTCCTTGGATCCAATTTCTTTAGGACTCTCTGTATTTCCTGGGCTTCCTGAAAGTCTATTTCCTTTGCCAGATGGGGGGGCAGTTTTCCTTCATTATTTGTTCAAATATGTTTTCACTTTATTGCTCTTCCTCATTCTGGCACCCCTATGATTTGGATGTTGGAGTATTAAAGTTGTCCCAGAGGTTCTTAAGCCTCTCCTCATTTTTTTAAATTCTTGTCTCTTCATTCTGCTCCAGTGAGATGTTTATTTCTTCCTTTTGTTCCAAATTGTTGATTTGTGTCCTGGTTTTTTTCCCTTCACTGTTGGTTCCCTCTATATTTCCTTTATTTTACTTTGTGTAGCCTTCATTTCTTCTTTCATTTTGTAACCAAACTCAATCAATTCTGTGAGCATCCTGATTATCTGTGTTTTGAACTTTGCTTCGAACAGGTTGTGTATCTCCTTGTTGCTTAGTTCTTTTTCTGGAGATCTGTTCTTTCATTTGGGCCATATTTCTTTGTTTCAGTGCATCTGTTACATTGTAAGGGATGGAGACTTAGATAGTCACCAGGGCAGGGCAACCCTCTTTGCTGTGTTGTGGTGTTATCTGTGGGGAAAGGTTGGAGAGGAAACAATGTCACTTGCTTGGCTCATGTCCCACTTTCTGTCACTTCCCTCACTTCCCACAAGTGCATTGTGTCCTTTTAGGCTCTGATTCCCAACTAGATGGGTTTTGTGTGCATTTTAGGATCCTGCGGGCCTCTCTAAAGGGATTCTGGTGTGAAACTGAGGGTTTCCCCCACTGCCACACACCCACAGATTTTTTACAGCCAGGGATTTTGAGTCTTTATTTTCCCATGCCCAAACCCCATGTTTCATGGTCTGCCTTGCTTCCCCATTGTTCCTCTGGCTTATCTGCACATCTCTCCAACCCGGCTGCCCATCTCTGCCCCTCCTACCAGTCTGGATAAATGTTTTTTTTTTTAACTCCTTGGTTGTTGGACTTCCATGCAAATGATTTTCTGGCCATTCTGTTTTTTGTTTTTTTTTTTAATTGGTTGTTATCCTTCTTTTGGTTGTGCCAAGAAGTGAAGCATTTCTGCCCACATCTCCATCTTGGCCAGAACCAGTATTTTCTCAGAAATCAGAAGGTTAATCCTTCAGGTATACTTTTTGAGAATGTAACTTGAAAATATGCTTCAGAGAAACTAATAAGGAGAGAAGATGGAACAAGATTTGACTTTGAAGGATGGACATACCATGTAATGTACAGATCATGTATCATAGAAATGGGGTCTTAAAATCTGTATAATCTCATTAACCAATGTCTCCCTATAAACTTAATAACCAAAAAGAAAGAAGAAAAAGAGATGTGGATTTCAGGAATTAATATCCTTAATCTAGAAGTGGAATAAAGTGAGCTCATAGGATAACTGTACAGTTGACAAGAGAACAAGTAGTCCCTATTCAAATAAGAGATGAGAGAAAAACATGACAGGTTTATAGCAAATGAAAGATTAAAAGGAGGATAATTCTGAGGACATGATAAAAGCTACTTTATTTTTTGTCAGTGAGAAGAAAGGAAGGCCATTAGAAAGCCACGAAGTAATGATGTAAATGAAAACCAAAACAAATGTTAAAACACAAAACTTAAATTTAATGGCTGAAAGCCAATTTAAATAAAAGGCTTTATTGGGCCATAAAAGACCATGTGGTGGGTCATGCAGTCTAAATAATCAGCAACAGTGCTGGGTGGAATAGGTAACATGTCTGCCCTTGAATTGAAGGGCTTTTTTTTATATGTCAAGTAGAGGGAAGAAAGATGCAAGTTGTTTTAAAGGAATTTATATTGTGGTGGGATAAGGTGAAGTGGGGGGTGGGGCAGCTCTATGATAAGAATACAGTCTATAAGAAGGAAGTATTTACTACTTTTGATTGGTTAAAGGCAACAGTCCTAAAATCTCATGCATATGCTGAATGCATGACCCATCTAGTGGATATTCGTGTAAAGCTCTAACATTCATTTAGGAATGTGAGCAGGCTATGTCAGCTGGCTCCCTGCTACTTAATTAACAAGCTAACAACTGCTCTGTCTTTTTCTCTCATTCTCTGGCCTGCTGTAATTTTACCTTAAAACTTCTCCAGATTTTGTTTTCTGTCACAATCATGGCAAGAGTTTGAACAACTGGTGGAATACTTTTTTAGAAGATAATTTGTTTTTAAACCAAAGAAACTTTCCTTTCAATTATCACTAGGTTCATGACATTAGACTCTGAAAAAAAAAATACCATCTTAGTGCCATTCAATTTTTTAATGATGGATAGTTATATACTCATGTTAATGTTCTTCTTGTTTGTTGATTTTCAACTTTCAGAATCAATCAACCAAAAGAAAGTATACACAGTTGTATTTACAAAAGAAAATATGAATATCATTGCTGACAACAACAGAAAAGGTACAATTGACAAATGAGGAGGTCAAAGTGGCAAACGACAATAGCAGAAAAGAACAGGGATAATGCTATCTTACCTAAAAATATCAGAGGCATAGTGTTTAAAGTTATATAAAAATGGATCAAATATCAAGTTTATTTTTCCAGTTGACTTATGTTACCAGTAGCAGAACTAACAATTATAGTTCCACTCAAAAATTGAGGTAACAAGTTAAAAATTAAAGTGAAGTGTAATGAGCTAAGTTCTTAAATTTCACCAAAGGAGTCATTAAGATTATTAAAAAAATAAAAAAGAAGAAGAAACGTAGTGTTTCACATTTGGGAAGTAACCAGAAGAAACTAGGAGTAGCTGCAAGCTCTGTTCTATGGGATGGGGCTACAAGTACAGAAAGATGGGCTGGCAAGTGGCATTTCTTGTTTTAAAATCTGTACTGCCTGATTGTTGGGACTTCCATGGGAATGCATGTCTTTGTTTAAAAACTACTGTTCATATCAACATGCACTTTTTGTATGGGATAACTTGAGCACATTGAGTTTGGATTTCGCACTTGGAAAACACACACAGGATATATGATTTTGTGTTAATGTAGAAATGCCAGCAGGAAACGTGCTATTCCCTATAAAAATAACTCTGACATGTTCCTGAAAACCTCTTCTGAACTGAATTATTACTCCCTGACTGGTAACTGACAGAATAATTTCACTCCATATCTTTGGAGTGGCTTCTAATAGGTGTAACATTGGACTGAAAATGATTATAACATTCAGATTAACACTGTGTTTAATACAGAAGCCTATACATTTCTAGCTTTAGGATATTTCAGTAGCCTGCTATTTTAAACACAGCCTTAAAATTGGAAGAAATCTGTATCTTTAGACACATAATTATTTACTCAATGTCTTTGAAAAGTTACCACTCTAAGGTTTTATATTGGGGCAGATCATATTTTTATTAGAATTTGTGGGAGACAAAAAAAAAAAGCTATGGAAATGAAATCCCAACTGAAATTGTTTGAAATTTACTTTCAGTTGACTCAATAAATTTATGATTGATTTTTCCCTTCTATAAGAATAAAATGTTAATTAAAACAATCACAGTGTTTTCATATTTAGGTGTAGATTATATAGTACATGAAAATATATAAATGTTTTCATGTGTTTCTCCCTCAAAATATGAAAGTATTAACTTTATGTGCTATTATGATGGGGGCTACATTATGCCACAATATCTTTGCTTACAAGAACTTGGCCTGTTCATAATACTTTGTACTTTGCATTGCAGGTTGCATTACTTAATATGGAGGACTATTCATTTCAAGGCTAAAAAAAAAAAGCCCATGTCTACTTGGACAGCTTGGCACAGGATGAGATAAAAGTATGTATTTTTTTCTCTTTATTCAGGGTAAAAAGTAAAATTGTATATGGGCAAACTGAAGTTTATTATTAGCAATGTTACAACAATAATTTTTCAAAGCATCTACTGGTAAATAATAGAAAGCCCCATTCATCTTACTATTTTTAATTGGTGACTAAAACATTTCTTGAATCAATCTTTCAAGATCATTGTCAAGGTATTTTATTTAGATAACCTTTCTCAACAAAGTTCTATATTTTTAAAGTAAAGTTGTTGTTGGGTGAAATGAAAAACAGATGTAATTATTTAAGAACTTCTTAAAATGGAAAGGGAAATTAAGAAAATAATAGCATTCACAATTGCTTCAAAAAGAATGGAAAATCAAGGAATAAACCTAACCAATGATGTAAAAGACCTGTACTTGGAAAATTATAAGGCATTTGAAGGAAAAAAATAGAAGCAAATACAAATAAGTGGAAGCACATACCATGTTCATGGATAGGAAGAATTAACATCATTAAAATGTCCATACTACCCAAAGCAATCTATAGATTCAATGTAGTTTTTATCAAGACCCAATTGATGTATTTCACAGGGCTTGAACAAATATTTCAAAAAATTATATGGAACCACAAAAGGCCCTGCACAGCAACAAAAATCCTGAGAAAGAACAACATTGATGGAATCATGTTACCTAATATCAAAATATAATACAAAGCCATAGTAATCAAACAGCATGGTCCTGGCATAAAAATAGACACAAAGATCAATGGAACAGAATAGGTAACCCCACAACTTTATAATCAATTAATATCCAACAGAGGAAGCAAGCAGATATGTTGGAGGCTGTCCAACAACCAACCCTTGACACAGTCAGGACTGATGAGACGAGTCTGCACAGCAGAAGCATCTGTGGCCGGGTCTCCTGTCTATCTCTTCCAGTATGCTTGTCCCTATTAGCATCAGGTGGTGAAATTTTTGGACACCTGTGCTTTATAAAAAAAAACTCTGCACGATGCCTCTGATTCTGTGAGAAATGACTTGTTGACCACAGAATAGAGACCCCTAGCAACCCTAATATTGCCTGTTTTTCTCACCTGGGAAGTTAAGGACAAAATTAAGCTATGGGCAGACCAACTGCCAGAACGCTGAAGGAAGCTGTTGCTAGGAATGTTTCTTAGGGAGTTACCACCTGAGAGCTTAAGATTTATTAGAGCTACTACCCCTCCCATACCCTGGACAGGAATGTAAAGAAGCAAGGAGTTCTAGTTGAGAATAATAATCTCAATACATGGAAACAAACACAAACCATGCCCCGCCCCCAAGATGTATAAATCAAAAAATCTAGGCAAAAATCCAGTTTCCTAATCGAGATAAATTTAATCTCAATGGATAATAGTTGATTTTTATATATCTACAAATCACCCCTTGCACCTTTTTAATTTAGACCAATTCCTAGATTTTTAATAGATACTTAGTACTAATTGGCACCTGAAAGTTTGTGCCTGTATAGCTTCATTGGCTAACTGATTAATGACCCTCTTGGTCAAAGTAATCTTTGTTTAATATGGTTGATCTGTGGGACTTCCTGTACTTTTCGGTTATTTCTTTGTTTAAAATGATTGATCTGTAAAACCTTCCGTGTTTTTAGAAGTTATTTCTATGGTAATCGTTTCTGTTTTAATAATCATATTATGTATTGAATATTGTATAACCTCCCCTATAAAAATAAAGATTGATTTTTCTCGGTGAGTCGATCAGGTCTAGAGAGCCTGGCTGTCCTCCGGCACCTCACCCAGTGTCTCATTTTGCCTGAGCCGTTCCTCCTTCGGGGACCCGGAGACCCGCCGAGGCTGGACCTCGGCACAGATAAATGGGCTAAAGTTAATTTATTCAATAAATGGTGTTGAGAAAATTGGACAGATGCATGCAGAAAAATGAAACTAAACAAGCTTCTTACACCACACACAGTAATATATTCAAAATGGATCAAAGACTTAAATGTTCAACCTGAAACCATAAAAATCCTAGAAGAAAACATAGGCAGCAAAATCTTGGACATTGTTTATAGTAACAGTTTATTGGATATATCTCCCCAGGCAAAGGAAACAAAAGTAAAAATAAACAAATGGGACTACATCAAACTAAAATATATTTTGCACAGCAAAGGAAGTTATTAACAAAATAAAAAGACAACCTACAGAGTGAGAGAACATATTTGCCAATACATCTGATAAGGGGTTGATATCCAAAATTTATAAAAAACTTACAAAATTCAATACCAACAAACAAATAACCCAATTTTAAAAAATGAGCAAAAGACCTAAGTAGATACTTATCCAAAGAGGACACACAGATGGCCAATAGACATATGAAAAGATGCTCAACATCACTAATCATCAGAGAATTGCAAATTAAAACCACAATGAGATATCACCTCACATCCATCAGAATGCCAATCATCAATAAATCAACAAACAACCAGCGCTGGCAAGGATGTGAAGATAGGGGAACTCTTTTGCATTGTTGGTAGAAATGCAGGTTAATTCAGCCAGTGTGGAAAGCAGTATGGAGATACCTCAAACAATTAAAAATGGATCTGTCTCTTGACCCAGCAATCTCACTTTTGGGCATAAATCTAAAGGAACCCAAAATTCTAAGTCAAAAGAATATATGCACCCCTATGTGCATTGCAGCATTATTTAAAATCATCAAGATATGGAAGGAGCCCAAGTGTCCATTAATAAAGGAATGGATAAAACAACTATGGGACATTTATACAGTTGAATACTGCTCAGCTCTAAAAAAGAAGAAAATTTTACCCTTTGTGACAGTCTGGATGGACCTGGAGAACATTGTGCTAAGTGAAATAAACCAGTCACAGAAAGATAAAAAAAAAATGTGATTCACTCATATGTGGAATATAATGAACAAACTGAACTAACAAGCAAAAGAGAGACAGACTCATAGATAGAGAACAAGATGACAGCTAGTGGTCAGGGATGCTGAGAGGGTGGAGGGACTAAGCAAAAAGGAAAATGGACTCATGGATGTGGACAACAGAGCCGTGACTGCTGTGAGGAGAGGAGGGGTATGAGGAGACATACAAAGATACAATAAAGATTAAATCTAAAAATAAAAAAGAACTCCTATAAAAGAAAATAATTTCATATGTAAGTGCCCAAATACTGGAGGGAAGATTTATTTATTTGTGTAAGTATATATGAAGGTATTGATAAGTTGCAGATTATTACAATTCCTCATTCTAGTGCTGGAAAAGACATCTTTCTAATTACAGTTTGCATTAGATATTTACAAACTGTTCTCAAAATCATTGTATTGTTTCTTCTTTCACTAAAGAAAAGTGCTGCAGTAGTTCTCTTAAATGTTACCCAATCTATAATGAATGGAAAGTAACATTCATTTTTTATATTTGAAAATTCTTTCCAAAAGCCTGTGGCATATCCCTAAAAAAAGAGGTGGGGCAGGAAGAATTGGGGTAGATTACACATCAACTCCAGAAAAGTAGTTATTTTGTGAGAAATATCCTTTCCTGCTGTCTTCCCTCTTTTAATTAAATATGCTCCAACTTTTGACTTTCACACCAAAAACCTATTCTGTGAAGCAGAGGGACCAGTTCACATTCCATACAACCTGAAGTTAACAGGTAAATCAAACAAACTCAATTGCTGAAAGTCCCTTTATAATCATTAGTATTTAATTCCATGTAACAAAGGCAATGTGAGATAGGGAAATGGTGAGTACTGTGTCTCGGACCCCTGAGAGTGGGGCCCATGGCATTGTAGCGGAAACAAAAAAAATTCACATGGACTACCGAACCCTGTGGAAGAAACGGGTGAGTGGCTTCTCTCTCAAGGGGAGCAAAAGCCTTGGCCCTTGCTCCAATGAGGTTTTATTGTCTTACTGGGCACTTTATAAGAAGGTCCTCATTAACTATGCACAGGATCACTTTAGGTGGTTACCTTATACAGAAAACAAAGGAGAGGATGCTGGTAATCATATCACAGAAGAGGGATATTTGCAAATGAAAAGACACAAGTGATTTAACTGGTTACACTGGTCCTTGGAAGGTTTTAGCATGCTTTTTAGAAAAAAACATGTTAGGAAGTTATTTTGCAGTAAATATTTGCCACTGGGGGCTGGGCCCACACCACTCAGGATGGTCTACTACAGTACTGAAGCCCATAAATAAAAGTAAGTAATAAATTATTGAGTAAAATAAAAAAAATTATCTGGGTCAATCTTTAAAAAAATAATCCAGGGTCCAGTACAAATGATGTCCCTTTTTACTACAAAATCTTTTATTACAAAATCATAAGCATATAATTCTATAACATAAGAATATTATACTCAAGCACACTGTATGAAATTTTAAGTGAAATTAAAGCTATAAATTATTATACCCATATTATCACTCTACTAATCAAGCAGGTGTTACTTCTGCCAGATGCTGTATTTACCCACATAGTTTTTTGATTTACATTTAATTAAAGTTTTGCCTACTTAATATTTCAGAAGAAATATTGACTGAATTGACTATGATATTTGCATATACCTTGAGATACAATATTTGTAGTGAAGAGAATCAAGTTATAAAGTCAATTTAGTACATATAATGTGGTGAAGCCTAGTAGGAGAATTATTATTTCTTCCTGTTTTTATCAACTTTTAAAGTTCAAGCTTGTAAAGGGTATTTGTGGTTAAGTGAAAAGGGCTTTGACCTGGAAGTCAGAAAGTTACTAGTAGACCATTGTGATAGTTAACATCTATTTAACAATAATGATGTGTCAAACACTTAGTAAGGGTTCTACACTATGTGCTTCATCTCACAGTAAATCTCACATTTTTTTCATAATATCAATGGTGGTATTATTAGCTGTTTTACGGATGACAATACTAAGTTTTATAAATTAAGCAAATCATCAAAGGCTACACATTAAGTAGCAGAAGTAGAATTTGAACCTATGTTTGTCCAATTTAAAGTCTGCATTCTTAAAGAATATGCTTTATCTTCCTTCCCATCTACTCTCCTGTCCCCCACCCTGAAGACATGTCTGTGTCTAATATCTGTTTCTTTTCTGAGTTAGATTTGTGGTTTGGGTGAAGTACTTTACTCTAGTTTTCAAGCAATGATTTTATATATCATTTCAGCTCTAAAATTCTAGATGCTGTCAAGCAACTACATGGTTGTTACAATGAGAATGATTCTGAAATGCAAGGGTTCTGATTATTAGTGTAGGCTATAGGGATAAACGTAATTCAGCTTCTGTCTCACTGAGGAAGCTCGGTTGCTTTGATTTCACTGTAGTTCTTCTCAGCATTTACCAAAGTGCTCTGCATAGGCTATACCTCAGTCAATGCCATTGTTTAATTCGTGTGCATTTGGAGCCTCTGGGGGCTTTTGTAACCTGTGAGGTACTGTGATGTGTTGCATATTTCTTCTAGCATTATCAGATTGACATAGCCATTAGAAAGAAAGGTATTTTCTACTTTTCTCAATATATTAAGGACATAAATATTAAGGTAAAGTATAACAGAGTTATGGAATGAAATTGTAGGAGGGTGCAGCCAGGGGGCCCCCAAAAGAAGGATTTGTAATGGGATCCAGAATTCAAGGTGTCCAGGAAATATTAGAAAGATACACAGGATGTCCTCACCCTCCACCACAGGTGTGAGTTGGGGGAAGGAACACATGCAGCAGGGCCCTTGAGAGTTGTTTTGCATAGCAACAGCTTTGCAGCTAACCTCTGGTGTGGTCATTTAACACGTCTATAACCTTTAACTGATTGCATGGAGATGTTAAATAGCTGTGGCCATGCTCTGAGCCAGGGGGATGGAAGGAACTTCCCCCCAAGATGTAACTGGGAGGCAACTCCCCCTAGTTAGAGCACCTGCATGAGAGCTTGGAGATGATTGGCTCCACAACATTGGGCCAACCCTGCCCAGACTCAGGATGGCAGCCCAGTAAAGCTGGAAGAATATGGGAGTGATGGCAAGTGTAGCCGATTGTGGGAGGAGTTGGGAATGGGGCTGCAGAGGAAGATTGGCTCAGGGATTTAAACCCAGACTCGGCAACGATTGAAGAGAGGAGCATGTGGCTGTGGCAGTGAGGAGAACCACGGGCTTTTGGCAGAGTGGAGACCAGCGCCCCCACCCCCACCCCCCCCGCAGCCATGAGAAGAATCACCATGCAGCTTTAGCAGAGAACCACCATGCATCTTTAGCTGGAGATCTTGGTAACACAGCTGATGGTGCTGGGAACTGAGGGAGGCCTCCCAGCCAAGCATGGATTACTGGGAAGAAGCGGGGGCTGCCTGAGCCATGGACTTCTATTTCTTTTCCTGAGATATGGTATCCCAGACTGGGCAAAGGAGGGAAGGAAGGACTGTGTGTGTTTGTGGGCGTTTCAAGGGGCTTTGAGATTTTGATGAAGACATTAAGTCATTACTCTTAAGTCTGTATAACTTGAATAAATAATTCATTTCCTTTTCACCAATTTCTAACATGGAGAGCTATAATTCTCTGGTGAAGGGAAAGAAGAACCTAGTACAGGGGGACCCCAGGAGAAAGGGGGGGTCAATTCGACAGCATTGTGGGACCCTCTTCCCTGGTGGCCAATCAGGGAAAATCGTGGGAGACCACAAGTGCAGTAGCTTTAAAGTAATACAATTACTTATACATGCACAGTAAAAGCCCACCAAAACTAGCCAGGAAGGATCTGCCCTACAAGAATAGAGTCCCTCCAGCCCATAAGGTCAATCTCTGCTTGGAGTTGGCCTGGTCCCATCTTCTCTGCTATAAACTCTGGGTGTTCGGTTCAATTCTTTGTCCCGATCACCAAGAACCTGGTTACCTGTGCCCACCTGTGTCAAAATGATTGTGGGGATCTCTGCAGCTGTACTGAGGGAGATGGATGTCTGACATACACCTGCAGTGTTAGGTACAGTTGTAAGAGTGTATTGACTAACAATAATAGCCGATGGAAAAAACCGTAACACTAAGTGTTTCTATGGGTGCTGACAATCAGTTGTATAAGTAAACTTTGCTCTTTTGATTCTATCCAATTACTGTTTGTTTCTGAACAACAGTCTTCATCCATCTTCTAGCTTTGCTGGTAATTTACAACTCCTATAGCCCCTATCATTCCTTGGAATTAAGTATAGGCTAGTCAAACAGAATATAACAAGTTGACTTTTTTTGCCTTAATTTTATTTAAAATCAATTGAGATAAATGCAACACCTTCACATTTTTATTTCAAGAAAGTTCTGTACAATGAAAGGTAGTTTCCTTTTTTATTGTTGTTCAATTACAGTTGTCCCTATTTTTCCCTCATTATTTTCCCCCTGCCTTACCACTCCCCACCTTCTACATTAAATATCTCCTGAGTTGTCTTTGTCCATGGGTCCTTTGTACATGTTCCTTGACAACCCTCCCCTTTCTTTCTGCCATTATCCCCCTATCTTCTCCCCTCTGGTTACTGTTAGTTTGTTCTTTATTTCTGTGTCTCTGGTTCTGTTTTGCTCACTTATTTCTTTTGTTGATTAGGCTCCACTTATAGGTGAGATCATATGGTATTTGTCTTTCACCACCTGGCTTATTTCACTTAGCATAATGCTCTCCAGTTCCATTAATGCTGTCATAAAGGGTAGGATTTCCTTCTTTCTTTCTGCTGCATAGTATTCCACAGTGTAAATGAATCATAGTTTTTTGGTTCACAGCCTGAGCTCAATCCACTGAGCTACGCCAGCCGAATCATAGTTTTTTAATCCACTCATTTACTGGTGGGCATTTAAGATGTTCCTAGCACTTGGC
Organism: Phyllostomus discolor; assembly: GCF_004126475.2. Taxonomy (NCBI): domain Eukaryota; kingdom Metazoa; phylum Chordata; class Mammalia; order Chiroptera; family Phyllostomidae; genus Phyllostomus; species Phyllostomus discolor. Next base: position 137,428,730 of record NC_040907.2, read on the forward strand.
TATTGTAAGTTGTGCTGCTATGAACATTAGAATGCATAGGTTCTTTTGTTTCTGAGTAAACGTTATACGTTCATGAAACTTAACCCAGGTTCAGCTGCTTGTTGCAATGAAAGCCAAACTTGTGAGACAGGTACTGGTGAGAAGGAACACAATTTATTTGAGTCCTGGCATATGGAGAAGATGAGACTTCTGTCCGTCCTCAAACACCCATCATAGCATCTCCCATTGACTCAGCAATTCTTGGGAGTAAGGGGAGGGGGAACTGAAGGGGAGTCGCACAACTCCTTCTCTAGCTCACTCTCTTGTTCCGATATTATCTTTCTTCCATGGGCATCTGTGGATTTATGGTGGACATCTGCAGTTTTAGAGCTGGTGCCAGCACTCCTCCCTCTGAGAACAAGCTGCTGTAAGCTGTAATGAGAGCTTGACCAGAGGTGGAAGCATAGGATTGGTTTGCACACTATAAGAAAACACAAGGTTGATTATATACTTTGATACATTACAGAATACATAACTTTGATACTAGCTGGGAGATACTAGGTCATGGTTACAACTTAACATTTTAGTACAAGCGACCATTTTTACAAGGGTAGGGGAGGAGAGTGAAAGTGGAACAAGGAGATCAGAGGGGTAGGTTGTAAGAACACAGACACTGTCTTTGCTGGTCCCAGGATGGATCTTTATGGTCAGTGTCCTTGGGTTGGCCATCTGGCTTTTGTCAGTGGGAATCTGAGGTCAGGTTGTTTCTTAGGTTTACACAGGAATTAAACCTGTTGATTCTAATAAAGTATACCTAAAAAAGAAACTTTTAACATTTAACCTTTAGCTTCAAGAGAAAAATCAGGTTAGAGTAACAAGCTGGGTTTAATATTTACTAAAATTAATATGGGTAACTTTATGTAAATATAGGGTATGCATGCATTGTTATATTCCCTTAAAAATGTTATGAATTAACCAGACAGAAGTAAACTTCATAATAGTGCAGTACAGAAATTAGATTACTCTGGCCCATTGGGATCGCTGTCAAGATGTGCAGGACATTTGTATGTCACAAGATGATTATTTTGTATCTAAACTCTGGCAAGGTTAGACTGCAGGTGCTGTATGTGATATTAAGAAATTTTATACTGATATCAGGTAGGCTGGAATTAAAGGAATTAAAATGTTTAAGTGGGTAGATTGAATTGTGAAATAAGATTAAGGAAGAAGTAATACTATTATAAGGCAGAGACTCAGTTCAAATAAATAAAAGTAAGGGGATATATGATAGTAGTTGAATATGTAGGGAATGACTTATTTTATAATAAATATACTATATATGAAAACACTAGTCTAAGGCTTAGCCAGGTTCTGAATAAAACATAATTTTGTTAGATCAAAAGATGATACTTTGTCTCTCTGCCTATGTCTTTTCAGATTATTATTTTCTCCTATATAAGATCAAATGCTGAAAACTAAATATAATGAAAGATAAAGTTAAAATGCCAGCTATAAATATGGGATGTAGAAATCTAAGAAAAATTTTACACAGGATCAAGAGAAGAAGACACAGGCATTGACAGAAGATGGGGAACAAAGTTTTGTGAGACATCATGGAGATGGGCAGATGAAATCTCAGGAAAATCAGAAAGCATGGACTTGTGGATAAATCCCTAGGAAAAGCTAATGTATTACAATAAGTTAGGGACTTAATAAGATGCCCCCTCCAAAAAACCCTGTAACTTCCACATTATGTAGAGGTCCTTTGTGGAATGTTTTGAAGTTCAGGAAAGGGCTGTTTTTCAGATCAGACCTAGACAAAACACCAATCAGGGGACCTGCTAAATCAAAGTAACATGATGCATTCTAGAATCGTACATTTGAAACCTATATAATTTTGTTCACCAATGCCACCCCAATAAATTTAATGAAAATTTTAAAAAAGTGTGCCTGACCCTACCTCTAATGATTCCACATCTGTAGTGAGGCTTGGAAATCTACTCATAAAAACGTTTCTCAGGTAATTCTGATGCATGGTCAGCCTCGAGGAACACTTCTTCCACAGCTCATGAATACAGAAAAATCTGTCTTCAGTAATTTTAAATCTCACATGACTGATGGAAAACAAATGGATAAATGGCCGGATAAAGCTAAAACTATCTCAGCAGAGGACTTGTATCGATTAATCTGTCAGTCACTGACTATGAACACTTGAAAATGCAAAAAAGTTATTTGCATTTTTAAAAAACTTAAAAAGGAAAATGTTTTGTCTTGGCCACAGATTCTTCATGCCTGGTGTCATTAGTCACTTCAGGCATTGCCTAGGGCATTTCTCTGGATTAACTTGGCAAATAGATGGTGAAGCGGCCATCCCAGTTTTAACTGTAGCAGTTAAAATGAGCAATTCTGTGTATTGTTAATACCTAGGCATTAAAGATCTGGTTCTTAGATTTGATGTTATTAAAATACAAGTACAAATTCTTCAAATAGTCTTTTATTGGCAAAAGGTTTTTCTTCTTATAATACCACAGTTTTAGCTTCTCACTTGAGTCCCTTTACTAAGTTAAAATTTAGAAGAAACATTTTTTTAAAAAATATTGATAAATTAATAAACTAAAAGTAGCTCATTACATTTGAGTTGAAAATGATAAAAAGAATTAAAATAAGATAGAGTAAAACAGAATAAAAAGATTCTGTTGAAGAAAATTACTGTATTATGTATTCTAATTGGGTGAAGGTAGATTTAATATAATGACTTTCTCCCTGAAATATTCATATTCTATATCTTTAAAACCACTGAATGTTGCTTTATATAGTGAAAAGAGACTTTGAAGATGTGATTAAATTAGGATCTTGGATCATCCTGGATTATCCAGTGGGCCCTACGTATAATCACAATTGTCCTTATAAGAGGGAGGCAAAGGACGATTTGACTATAAATGGCAAAAGGCAATGTGAAGACTGAAATGAAGGAAAATTTGAAATGCTATTCTGCTGGGTATGAAGATGGAGAAAGGGGCCCTGAGTCAAGGAATGAAAATCTAAAAGCTGGAAAAAACTAAGGAAGCTGCTTATTTCCTGGAATGTCTGGAAAGAATGTAGCCCTGCTGACTGATATACCTTGCTTTTGTCAAGAAATAGGTTTTTCAGAGGGCCATGTAATTTATCACTAATTTAGGGAATTCTCTTTTTTATAATTTTTCACTTTGTTATATCATCTGCTAAAATAAAGTCTCAAAAGTTTTTAAGCAATGTAATTTGGTTTATAAATGTATTTCCCAGAATGCCTCAGTTCTGGGATAGTTTATCAAAAGACTAAGTCAAAATTAATGTATCTTTAGCAACTAGTAATCAATTGCTTAATATTTATTGAGCATACAGGGCACTCAACAGCATAAATTAGTATTAGGATTTATTTAATATAAATGATAATATAAGAATAAACTCTTGTGTTGCTGCTCATAACTGTGAACCTACTATTGCCAACTCCTGTAAAACAGGTCCCTGGCACAAGCATGTAATAACACAAAATAAATATACAATCTGGGTGATTTTTCTCAGTTCACTTCCCACAGTCATCCAGGCCGTGTAAACATACTGCAGCCTCACTTCAGCATCTCCAATGACAGAACACTCACTACTTCACAGATCATTTTATTGTCAATGAGCTCTAATTAATAATAAGCATATCTGTATAAACCAGTATTATCTTAATTACACTTTCCAAAATTTAATCTTGGCATGTTTGATGGAATTCTGAAGAAACCTACCGTCTTCTGGGTTTGCACTATTAAGTAGTTAAAAAAGGATTATTTTTCTTTCAAGTTATCTCTTTCCTTGAGGAAAAACTTCTAGCTCCTTTAACCTTTTCTTTTAGTAACATCTTTCCACATCCATTACTATTTCTACAACTATGAAAGCAGCAGGATCAGGGAGACATGCTTCAGCTCTTGCACTATGCCCTTTTTCTCCCCAGACTCCAAATAGAAGTCAGATCACAATCCTACTGAAGATGTGCATCGTGTAATAGGAAATAATCAATGTTGGAGTGGCATTTGGAGAGAAAAATCCTTAGGTCACTACTTTGTTAAAATGAAAGTACTTTATACAGAACAAAAGCCCAAATTTCTTTTCTCTGCTACTCTGGAGGTAACCAGAGTTATGCACTTCTATCAAGTTTTATAGAAAAATTTTCTGTACATGTAAATATATACAGAAATATTCACTGATAGGCACTTTTTAATTTAAGATCCAGTTATTTATATAGGTAGTGTTATATCATGCCTATTTTGACACCATATTTTTATTTAATTCACTATAGGACATTTTTCATTATGTTACTTTTACACTTGACTTATAGAACAAGTCTTTCTATAGTTTTTTCTTTAATCTTATTAGGTGTTTCATTTCAGATTATTTAACAATTTTTAGAGTATTTACTCTAAAATATACTCTGAATCAGTGCTGGGTACAAACTCTTAAATCACTTCAATGACTTCTTTCCTTGATTTAAACTCAGTTCCTAGGGGATGATATTCAGTTCCTTGGCTTTAAATGTCATTTATAGACTGCTTACTCCCAAATTAATACCTCCAGACCTGCTATTTCCCCTGAACTCTTGAGTCACAAATACCATGCATTAGTTGAGATCCCCCCTTGATATCTAAATGGACTGCCTAATCGAAGATATGAAAAACAGAATTTTTGATTGCCATTCTCAAGGTTGGCCATATTTAGAATTCACAATAAATAGCAACTCTAATCTTCCAGTAGTTCAAACCTAAAAACTTTGGTAATGCCCTTCTTCTGTCTGACAAAAGCCTACGCCAGAGTCTTTGCAGCTCTACCTAACACATAGAAACAAATACAAAAAAAGCAGCCAAAAATGGGAAGAAACAGACCCCAAATGAAAGAGCAAGAGAATCCTCCAGAAGAAGAGCTAGATGAAATGGAATCAAGCAATTCATTAGCTAAAGAGTTTAGAGTAATGATTATAGGATATTCATTCAACAGCATGAAAAATGACATAGAAACCATATAAAAGGACCAGTCAGAAATAAAGAATGCAATATCTGAAATAAATAATATACTTGAAGGAATAAACAGCAGGTTAGATGATGCAGAAGATTGAATTAGTAATTTGGAAGACAAGGTAGAAAAAAAATAAACACTCAGGCAGAGCAGTAAAAAGAAAAAATTAAAAAATTAGGAGAGTTTAAGAAACATTTTGAACAATATGAAGTATAACAACATCCACATCATGGGAATACCAGAAGGAGAACAGCATGAACAAAGGAACAAGAACCTATTTGAAGAAATAAGGACCAAAAACTTCCTTAATCTGGTGAAGGAAAAATACATACAAGTCCAGGAAGTTCAGAAAATCCCAAACAAGTTAGATCCAAAGAGGCCTACACTGAGACACATCATAATTAAAATGACAAGACTTAAAGGCAAGGAGCAAATCTTAAAGGCCACAAGAGCAAAACAAGTGGTAACATAGAAGGGAACACCAGTTAGGATGGCATCTGATTTCTCATCAGAAACATTTCAGGCCTGAAGGGAGTGGCATGAAATATTCAAGATGTTGAAAAGCAAGGACCCGCAACCAAGGCTACTTTACCCAGCAAGTCTATCATTGAAATTCAAAGGAGGAATAAGGATCTTCCCAGAAGAGAAAAAAACTAAAGGAGTTTTTTAACACCAAACCAGTACTATAACAAATGTTGAAAGGCTTGCTTTAGAAAGAAAAAAAAAGAGAGAGGAAAAAACAGAGAAAAATAGTCAAACAATAAAACGGGACTAAATGTAAACCTATCAATAATCACCTTAAATCTAAATGGCTTAAATTCTACAACAACAACAACAACAACAAAAACATCGAGTAGTTGAATGGAGAAGAAAACAAGGCCCATATATAAGCTGCCTCCAGGAGATACCTCTCAGATTAAAAGGTACACACAGCCTAAAAGTAAAGGGATAAAAAAATATTTCATGCCAATGGAAAGGAAAAGAAGCTGGAGTAGTAGTACTTATATCTACAAAATAGACTTTAAAATCAAGGCTGTAGTAAGAGACAAAGAAGGACACTACATAATGATAAAGGGAACAACCCAACAAGAGGATATAATCATTGTAAACATTTATAAACTCAACATAGGAGCACCTAAATATGTAAAGCAAATGTTGACAGGCATAAAGGGAGAGATCTATAGAAATACAGTCATAGTCAGGGATTTTAACACCCCATTGACTTCAATGGATAGACCTTCCAGACAGAAAATCAGCAAGGAGAAAGTGATTTTAAATGACACACTAGATCAAATGGATTTAATTGATATCTTCAGAGCATTTGACTACAAAGCAGCAAAATATACATAACTTTTCAAGTGCACATGGAACATTTTCTAGGATAAGACCACATGTTAGGACACAAAAAATCTCAATAAATTTAAAAATGTTGAAATCATATAAAACATCTTCACTGACCACAATGCTATGAAACTAGAAATCAATCAAAAGAACATGGAAAAACATGCAAAGACATGCAAGCTAAACAACATGTTATTAAACCATGAATAGGTCAACAATGAGATGAGGGAAGAAATCAAAAAATTCCTTGAAAATGAAAATGAGGACAAAACAATCCAAAACCTGTGGGAAATGGGGAAGGCAATCCTAAGAGGGAAATTTATGCATTGCAAGCCTATCTCAAAAAACACGAAAAAGCTCATATAAACAATCTAACTTCACATTTAAAGACACTTGAAAAAGAACAACAAACAAAGCCCAAGGTAAGTATAAAGAAGGAAATAATAAAGATCGGAGCAGAAATAAATGAAATAGAGTCCAAAATAAAGATCAATGAATCCAAGAGCTGGTTCTTTGAAAAGATAAATAAGATTGACAAACCTTTAACCAGACTCAAGAGAAAAAGAGAGAGGACTCAAGAAATAAAGTGATAAATGAGAGAAGAGAAATAACAACGGACACCAAAGAAACACAAAAGATTGTAAAAAAATGCTATGAGCAACTATATGTCAACAAACTGGGCAACCTGGATGAAATGGATAAATTCCCAGAAACATAACAGTCTTCCAAAACTAAATGAGGAGGAATTAGAGAATCTGAACAGACAGATTACACCTAGTGAAATTGAAGCAGTTATCAAAAAGTTCCCCAAAAACAAAAAACCTAGAAAACTGTACTTGAACAATGATTAAAATAAAATTAAAAAAAAAAACCTAAACTGAGAGCTTCACAGGTGAATTTTACCAGGTGTTCTGAGAAGAAATAATATCCCTCTTCCTGAAACTATTTCATACAATTCAAGAGGACAGAAGGCTACCAAACTGATTGTTATGAGGCCAGCATTTTACTAATTCCATAACCAGATAAAAACACTACTAAGAAAGAAAATTATAGGCCAGTATTCTTGATGGACACTGACACTAAAATCCTTAAAAAACTTTAGCAAACTGAATACAGCAATTCATCAAAAAGATCATATATCATGATGAATTGGGATTTATTCTGGGAATGCAAATTGGGTACAAAATTTGCAAATCAATAAATGAGATTCATCACATTAAAAATGAAGGATAAAAACCTGATCATATCAATAGATGCAGAAAAATCATCTGATAAAATTTAGCACCCATTTATGCTAAAAACTCTCAGCAAAGTGGGAATAGAGAGAAAAACATAAACATAATAAAGGCCATATATGACAAACCCACTGTCAGCATCATACTGAAAATTATTTTCTGGCAGAGCACTGTGACCAAATTTCAGATGATCTCATGGAGAGTAAGAAGAGTTAGGCCACAGTGAAGATTTAGCTTTCTCTACCTCTAGTCAACTTTACTGAAGACAGGCAAGATGCTATGATGAGGAAGGATAGAGTTCTTTTTTTTAAAGATGTTATTTATTTATTTTTAGAGAGAGGAAGGGAGGGAGAAAGAAAGGGAGAGAAACATCAATGTGTGGTTGCTTCTTACACCTCCCTCCTACTGGGGACCTGGCTTGCAGCCCAGGCATGTGCCTTGATTGGGAATCAAACCAGTGACTCTTTGGTTTGCAGGCCAGCACTCAATCCAATGAGCCACACCAGCCAGGGTTGGAGGGATAGAGTTCTAGTAAGCAAATTTCAAGGTTCTCCTATGTCCATTGTTAGACTTCAGCTGTTTCCTAAGAAGTATCTTCTAAATGCCAAGCAATATGCAGAAAAAATCTGTGATAAACATAATGTCTTGGAACATTTAAGGAAATATCATTCTAGTTTAGGAATTATAGGTTAATTAGGCTCAATCATAAAATTTGAAAATGTGCAGCACTTAATGCTTGTTTTGTGAAGGGTCATTGAAGTTAACTGAATAAATCTCTTCACATGGTGTTCCTCTTTAGGAATGATTTCTACTAGGCTCTATTGCCATAATATTCAAAGTGTTTGTGCCCCAGCTTAACATGTCTTCAATTACAGAATATTTGCAGGTTGCAGATGCTTTTACATCCTTTATCATAATTTAATTTACTTATTTGTTCTTTCAATTATATTTATATGATTGGTTAGGGTCTCTGGGGAACTTTGCTTGTTTCTTGAGATAAATTACAAATGAGACAAATATAGGCCCTGTCTTCACTGAGCTTACAATTTTAATTGCTTAATTTGTATTGTCCCTACACAGCTCCTGAATGAATGAAGCTGTAAATGTTTCTATATTTTCTTTCCTGTCTGATTTTTCATGCTGATGTTTTCTCTGCTTAGAGCATCTTTTCTAATCCTTGCATGCCAAAATCTTACCTATCTTCATACAACCCGTATTATACAAGGTTAACCCTCTTTTGGAATTCCTTTCTGATTTTCTTTCCTGGAAATATGTTCTCTGAACTGTGAGCTCACATATGGCAAATACATACTTTCTCTTTTTTAATTTACTTTCTCTACTTTGTGTAATAGGGATAAGAGTTTATTTGAAACTTGCTTACTATATTGTGTGTATCTTATAAGCAGTAGATTTATCTTATATGTCTCTGTACCTCATTACCCCATCCTGATCGTGTCTGAGACAGTATAAGACAATTAATGAATGTGCAAAAATATTTCTGGAAATATAGATCTCATTTAATATTTGACAGCGTAAGATGAACACAGAAGGAATAAGAACCAGGAACACTGTATATACACAATAAAATATAATCTTATTCATTTGCTTGGCAATACTATTTGATTGGTTTTGAATTTGTCATTTTTCTTATCTGAAGTTTTTTAAAAAATAAATTATTTTCTGCACAGCAAGATGTGGAAGTCAGGGAGATGGAATTTCTGTTCATAGTGGTACTCTTCATGCCTTCTGGTTGTCTTGGTTTTGTAATTTTTAAACTTTAGGTGAAATTCACACAACATAAATTAATTATTTGAAGTGAGCTATACAATGACACCTAGTCCATTCACAATGTGGTGTAACCAATACCTTTATATAGATCCAAATTATTTTCATCACTTTAAAATAAAACACTGTACCTATATTAAGCAGTTACTAACCATTTCCATCTTTTCACTGTTCCTGGCAGTCACTGAGCTCCCTTTTGTCTCTGTAATTTATCTATTCTAGAGATTTCATATAAATGATATCATACAAAATGTGAACTATTTTTAACTAGTTTACTTAAATTTGCCTATTTTTTACTAGAATTGCACATATTGTAGTATGAAACAGCACTTCATACTGTATAATATTGCATTGTACTTAAATACCACAATTTAATTTATTAATTGGTCTGATGATGGACATTTGGGTTATTTCTGTTTTTTGTCTATGGTAAATAGTGCTGCCATGAACATGCATATACAAGAATTTGAGCACATGTTTACAGTTCTTTTCAGTATATATCTAGGAGTAGAATTATTGGACCGTATCCTAAAACTATCTTTGATTTGTAGGAACTGCTATGGACTGAATATTCGTGTCTCCCCAAAATTTATTTGTTGAAACCTAACCCCAAAGAGATGGTGTTAGGAAATAATGCGGAGGTGATTCAATCATAAGGGCTGAAACCCTTCTCCCGTGTGAAGTCTGGCCCTCACTGAACACCAAGTCTACCAGAGCCTTGATCTGGGACCCGGCCTCAAGAACATGAAAAATAAATGTTTCTTGTATATAAGCCACCCAGTTTATGGTAGTTTTGTTATAGAAGCCCAAATGGACTAGGACAGAAACCTTGAAAATATTTCCTTTTTTTTTCTTGTTGTTCAAGCACAGTTGTCTCCATTCCCCACTGCCACCACTCCCACCACACCCTTGAAAATATTTTCTACAGTGGCTCAGTAATTTTATCTTTGGCAAGGTATGAAGACAACAGTTCCTTCACATTCTCATCAATAATTATTTTCTGTTTTTCAAATGATTGACTAATTAATTAATTAATTGCCATCCTATTGTGTGTGAAGTGGTATCTCAATGTGGTTTTGATTGGGATTTCTCTAATGGATAATGGTGTCGGAAGACTGAATAATCTGAAAAGATATCTCATCACCATCTTGTTTTAATGAAGATTGTAGTATGGAATTTGAATCCAATTAAGAGGGAGAGGGTAAACTCTCTAGGCTTTCTACTGAAAGTCTAGAATGGATGCATATTGAGTATAAACCTTGAACAAAGGGAAAACTAATATAAACAGTTCTATTTTTTTTTAAAGATTTTATTTATTTATTTTTAGAGAGGGAAGGGAGGGAGAAAGAGAGAGAGAGAGAAACATCCATGTGCAGTTGCTGGGGGTTGTGGCCTGCAACCTAGGCATGTGCCCTGACTGGGAATCGAACCTGCGACACTTTGGTTCACAGCCCACACTCAATCCACTGAGCTATGCCAGCCAGGGAAACCGTTCTATTCTAATAATGTACAAATCTAAGCCTCTAATAATTCAGATTATCAGCCAATAGTTTAACTGTCTACAAGAATAAAAGTCAACACTGTTACAGGATAATAACTAGACCTTCTATAGTATTTCCTCCATAATGTTCAACATAAAAATGATTAATAGACATGTAAGGAAACAGAAAGTATAACCCACAGAAGAATAAGGAACAAACAGAAACAGAACTTGATATATCTCAGTTGTTAGTGTTAGCAGGCAGGTTCTGATTTTCCCTTAGTAGGGATGAACTGACATTTGAATTTGAAATGGTCCCCAAGTGATATTCATTCAGCCCTTTCATATGGGAATCACCAATATAGTGACAGTTGCTACATCCAGGACTGCTAGTTTCCCACTTCATTATTCTAGATTTCCATTTGAAACTCTATGTGGTCTCTGATATATTCTGTCAGTAGTTTCTGAACTTCATCTCCAAGGATCTGTTTATAGTTTCCTTTTTATCTGAATGTCCAGTTCAGTTCTCTTATCTGAACCCACATTGAATGACATGATCCTGGACTCTACTCACCTGTTCACAAAGGTTACATGTCTTAAACTGGTGTCTTTGTTTGTCCACAATACAAAAAAGGAACTCTTTCTTCCAAATCTATAACTGCCAAGAGGATGTCAGACAACATTTAATAAAAGGTCAACAAATAATGCACCACAGAGATCTAGGAAACATTTATTGAGGGGAAAAAAAAGGCCTCAGGAGAAATATAGCCAGAAGTTAAATCCTGGAACAAGAGAAAGTTCTAGTCACTTTTATTATCTCTTGAACACATGGTGGGGCAAAGACTTCGTAACTGTTGTAATTCACTTACTCAGCATTTGATGCAAATGAAACATTGTAGCTACCATAGTGATAAGAAGTAAATAACTGGTTTTCATAAGCTCCTAATAAAGATCACAGACATAAAAGATTCTACTTTTTAAATGCAATAATTGCTCTAGCAGGAGATTTTTGGGGCCATTTTATTTATTTTTATTGAACTTACTAGGGTGACATTGGTCAATAAAATTGTATAGCTTTCAGGTGTATAATTCTATAACACATCATCTGTATATTGTATTGTGTGTTCACCACCTAAGTCAAGACTCTTTTAATCACCATTTATCTCCTCTTTATCTTCTTTTAACCCCCTACACCCCCCTTTCCATCTGGTAATCACCATACTGTTGTCTGTGTCTATTTTTTCTTTGCTTAATCCCTTCTCCTTTTTCATCTAGCACCCCAAAACCTCTCCCCTCTGTAGCTGTCTGTTCTGTATCTATGAGCCTATTTCTATTTTGCTAGTTTATTTTATTCATTAGATTTCACAAACAAGTGAAATCATATGGTACATGTCTTTATCTGACTGGCTTATTTCACTTAGATAATATTCTCCAGGTCCATTTATGCTATTGTGAAAGATTAGATTTCCTTGTTTCATATGGCTGAGTAGTTTGCAAACTGTAAATGTATTGCAAGTTGTTTTATTCATTCACCTACTGATGGGCACTTGGGCTGCTTCCAAATCTCGGCTATTGTAAATAACACTGCAGTGAATATAGGGGTTCATACATTCTTTCAAATTAGTTGTTCAGTTTTCTTTGAGAATAATTCTAGAAGTTGAATTGCTGTGACATAAAGCAGATCGCAGCCAATGTGGAAAGCAGCCTGGAGTTTACCTCAAAAAATTAAAAATGGGGTTCTTCTAATTCTCTCTTTCATTTATATAATTACCTTTGACATTACAAGATAGTAGTCACAACACAATCAAATCCCATGGGAACTATGACTAGCAAAAATTGACAAGTCACCAGGAACTGAAGCAGAGAGAAATGAGAAAAGCAAAAGATAAGGCTGGATAGAGGGTGAGTAGACAGGTCACATTGCGTGATGTCAGGTCATGGTGAGGACAATCTGTTATTCTGAATATCATGTACTATCTGTTTAATTTAGGGGATTTCTTGATTCACCCAAACAAAACAGGAAATTTCCACTTTGTTTCTAGTACAAGACACAAGGGTTAAGCTACAAGGTCTGGTTTAAAATGGCCACTACCTTCCCCTGATAACTCTGATATTTGACTTTGAATGCTTATCTCTGTGAATGGCAGCAAGGTAAGTGAAGGGGTTTTCTCTACTGTTCAACATGCATCTGTGTTGCTCTGTTAATCTCAAGGAAGAACACAGTGATTCAGGGGAGAGATGTTTCCACAGGTATTTATTAGTCAAAACTTACTTATTGAGTACTTTAAAATAAAGAAAAAATGGTCACTCCCTTCAATATATGATTCTTGTTTCAAAGTTTGGAGGTGAGCTTCCCACTAGCTACACTGGGTCAGTACAGAATAGAAATATTATACTTTTGGTTATTTTTGAAGAACCAGTTAAATGTAAAACATTAGAAAGTTAGTTCACCCTAAACCAACCAACAACATACTATTGTCTTTATTCCTATTGCTCCTTGTCCGAGGAACAAACAGCTTCTGTTGGGTTGACCCATTTACCTCCATTCCATGGTCTTACCCTACCAATGGCATTAAATTAGCCTATTTTGTATTCTGTTATCAAAGGTCAAAGTTTCCTTACCAAGGTCATTTTTTCCTCCTGCTTTTTCCAAGATTAAAATTATCCAGGTTTTTTTCCTATTTCTTTTTCTGTTTCTCAGAATAATTGATATACCTGTAGGGTTGATACAATTTCTCCTGAATATGTTTTCTATGTAATAAAGAGGAAAACTCTAAAATCAGGGATCCAGGTTACCAGAAAGGTCTGGTATCCTATAATAATATTAAGTAAATAAGTTATATTTTATGCTATTTTCAAAAATAATGGTATACCTGCCTCAGAGAGCAGTTGATTATTACAAAATGTATAATAAATTATATCTCTCCAGCTATCATACCCTCTTATTAACAGATAGTTTACTATCCATGAATGTTTTACTACTGTATCACTTTAATAGAGATTCTACTATAAATAATCCCTAGCCTAGGTTCTGGCATTATGAAGAAGAATGCACAGCTTTGTAGCTGATTTGTTCTACATTCTGCACATGTGTTGTACAATATAATATTAACAAGAAAATAATTATACTATGTAAAGTGCATCAGTAATCATTCCTGTAAATGTAACTTCATTTACAACCTGGTTAATGAGCCCATTAGAAGACAATTACGTGTATTATTAATTTTAACTACAACAATAACAACAAAAAGCTTCATAAATGGGAAAAATCAGTTGTAAACCCTAGTAAAAGCATTAATTTAGAAGATAGGATCTCATGTGCATTTCAAGGTATGGTTAGTAATTTGTCAAATGGAGGGAAAGTGAAATGTCCTCCCACATGGACAAAGATGAAAACCAATAATATTTTTTCCTGTGTAAAGACCAATTTTCACTTTTAGTTCTCTTAAGCTGTAAACTGGATTGCGTCCACTTAAACTTTATATGTTGAAGCCCTACCTCCGGCTGTAATGCCATTTGGAGACTGGGCCTTTGGGAGGTAATTAGGTTTAGATGAGGTTACAAGGATGTGGTCCTTATGATGGGATTCATTTCTTTATAAGTGGATCTCGGGTGTTTGGTGTCCCTCACCTCCTTGTGAGGACAGACTGAGAAGCTGACTCTTGATAAATCAGGAAGAGAGCCTTTGCCAGAACCTGACCATGAAGAGAGACTGATCTTGGGCTTGATTCAGTCTCTAAAAAATCTGTAATTTAAGTACCTATCTTAGGCATTTTGTTATGGCAGCTGGGGCTGACTTATACAATTAGATATATGAGTATAATTATGACTCGACACACAGAGCAGAATGAGCTTGATGACAACTGCTCCTACTTTATAGTGTGCCCTTACATGGTACAGCAACATTAAGCCATTTATTCATTTAATTTTATACACTTAAGAGTAAGGCCAAGAAACCTGAGAAATGATCTTGTCTAATAAACAACGCTTACCAGCATGATGTGTTATCCTTTTTCCCCTGACACACACACACACACACACACATTTAGAATTTAGAATGCCTTCTGGATTATAACATTTTGGACTCAGAATAATTCATGGTTTTAAGTTCCTTTAAAAATAAAACTCAATTTTCATTTTGATGTTGTAAACACTCCACAATTTTATCTCACCATATTTTTAAAAAATATTTTCCTGATTTTAAATAATTTCCTGACTTCCCAAAGTCACTCTCATCTGTGCTGAAGCTACGTGACTAACTGTAGAGGGCATGGTGTGAACAAAAATGGCATGTATGTGTTCTAGAACAAGAGAGTTAATCTGTTGGTGTGTGTTTAGTTTCCAGTTTCAGATGTAAAAAGACTGCAAGTCACTACTCCATACTAACAAGTAAGAAGCCAAATGGACTGAAAAGTCAACAACCCTTTGTGGATCAGTATGAAAAGCGAGAGTGCAGAATGACAGACAGCTCCAAGACTGGAGAGATGGATGAATTCAGGGAGCAGACTCACAGGGGGAAACCACTAGAGAACCAGTGCTGGACAGGAAAGCCTGAATTGTATAATTCATGAATTACTGGTGTGAACAACTGTGAGAGTTAAAAAATCCAGGGGACCCAGTCATGGGAATAGGGAGGCACATTACTGTGAGACTTACCTTCAAGAGCTCAACCAGATTCTCACAGTAAATATCAGAGGAAAATCCCCTTAAGGGCTTCCAGCAGGGGGAGGGGAAAATAAGTCATTTTAAAATATATCAAAGAACTTCTTAAAAAGTTCTGTCCTCAGGGGAAGCTAGTTAACCAGAGTCTAATGGGCTGGGATGTTATCAGAGCCCAATTTAGCTGAGGAATAGAAATACCCAACTTCAGCCTGTTCTAGCCATCCTGTCCCACCTCAGGGAAGAAAATGAAAAGTGAAGAAACACTTGTGAAGTTCAAGTCAGAATCCTAGGCTCACTAAAACTAATGTGCTTCCTCCATCTTTCTCTTTCCCAACAGAGCAAACATGTTTGATGCATATTCCAGATGGCATAACCATGAATTTGAGAGGAGTATCTAAACTGCACTTAGAGTTTACCTTGGATGGACATTCCCCTAACCTGTCATATTAGAGGGCAGGGCTGATTTGTTCTCCTTCTCATAAACTACTTCATTTTCTTTCTGTAACACTTACCTGGCATTTACTGTCAATAGCCTAGATTATAACTGGATAATTATTCACTTCATTGAATGTGTATGTTACCTTTTCCCCAAGTACATCATAAGCAGATGTTTTTCTCAGATAATTTTAATAAGACATATTTCTTTTTAAAGTTATCTTTAATGTACCTTCAGGCTCCCAATTAAGGTAAATTGAAATTGATGCAAGAAAGTATGTTAAATGCTTATAAATAATAGTTATAAATAGCAATAGCCATTGCTTTTCCTCAGTACAATTCAGTGGAAAATTACACAATAATCTAGTGACAGCCTCCAGGGAAAAATGAATATTCACAGTTGTTGTCTTGCAGCCATTCAAGGCCAGGCAGGTTCACACGACATTCGGGCAGATGGAAGAAAATCCATGGAGCTGTGGGAAGGCCTGACATGCCTTTATTCTAGGGTGGAGCAATTCACGCAAGTCGCATGCTTTGCGTGTCATACTGCATGTCACTCCGGCAGGGTGCCGTTACATACCAAAGCATGCTTCTGTGCCTGTGGGCCCATTCTCAGGGCTATGAGAACACTGCTTCTCTTAGCTGCCTGGATATCTGGTAAAGGAGCCTGACTCTATTTCCCCTACAGTTGTATTTAGAATTCTTAAAATAACACAGCTCATTAATCGTGGATATCTGAGTGTGTGGTGGGCAATTTCATAGTCATCTTTGTAGGTATAAAAAAAATTTCCCTGTAAATAGTCTGCCCAACAGTTATAGTAACCATGAGATAAGTCTCAAAATGAGTTCTAACCATCTTCACCTCAAATGTTATTCTGTAATTATACCACATGCACTGCCAAAGGCTTTGTAGAGAACAAGATTATACAGAATCCTAGGGCAAGTTTTCCTCTTAAGTTGCAGGGGTATTATGATAGTAGATAAACAGTTTAAACATTGCTAGTATTAAAATGTGTTCTTTGCCCTAGATTCAAGATTGGGAATACTAAATCCCTTTGAACGGGTCTATTTCTATTTATGAGATCAGTATATTTGGCTCTCAATCTCACCTGGCTTTTCATTCTTATTGAGCTGATTATTTTAAAAAATCTTTTTGATTAGATCAGAAGTCTTATAACTGGCCCAACAGGGAGTCTCCTTATCTGATTTTGCACATAGGTAGCCCGTTGAGAAGTAAGAGGGTTGCTTCTTCACAAATCTGTGAGTTCACCTCCAGAGTTTAAACCTCTGAGTCTCAAGCAGTGTCTTACTCCTACCCATTACATTTTGGTTTTGCTATAACGAAGCAGGCAGAATCCCCACAGAATTCTGTGATAGCCCTCTCAAGGTAGACTTTGGTCTACTGCTGATCATTAAGGAGCCTCACCCAGAGAATATTGAAAACATGTATTCTTTTCCAAACTAAATTGTAGAAATTAACTGGAAGTTCACCATGTTTTATTCCCTCACTCTGAGAGGTCAAACATATTTGAAATGTGTTGGGGGACTAAACTAAGCTAATACTTTTATAGGGTGGTTACTCATCATCGTTGACAATGGGAATTTTGTAAATTGGCTTTTCAGAAAACAAGTATTTCCTGGGGGGAGTTGCCAAAGCAATTCTTTCCTGTACATGTTAGTATACAAGCTATCAGATGTGCACACATCAATCAATCAATGTTTCTTTTTCATATCCTAGGCATAAAGTTGAGTGACTATGGCCAGAAAGAGGGCCTTTTAAACAGTAAGAACAAATGTTGTGTATTCAAGCCTAAAATTACAAAGCCTGGAGATAACAAAGCTGATTTTGCAATTTGCTCCAGTGATTGTATTGGTTTCAGTTAAGAAAATCTTTCTAATATTCTATTGGATTCCTTTCTGATATTAGGTGGTGCTATAACATATTAGAATAATAGCCTTGTAGTTAATGCCAAAAAATAGAACTGATCAAAATGAATATAACAACCTTCATACAAAAGGACGATCAAATGTTTTAGATATTTTTCTCCTAAATTATAGACTAGTCTCTTACAAATAAAGGCAAAGCCCTAAAAACAGACAGACAAAATGCTCACTAATTTTATCTTCGTGATAATGATGATGATGATGATGATGATGGTGATGATTACTGAGTCAGTCTCACTGTGGTGGTTAAGTGTGATGGTACCTGGGATGGCTGTCTGGGTTTGAAATCTAACTCTACCTCATGTTGCTCTGAGACTTTGATCAAGTTCATTAAGGCCTGTGTTTCTCAATTTTCTTATCTATAAAGTCGGGAATGGAAATAACCTCTTTATATTGTCATGAGGATTAAATAAGTCAATACCTTAAAGTCTTTAGAAACTGTACCTATTACATATCAAGTTCTAAATAATTAACTGTTATTATAAGGAGTGATGTGAAATGATTTAATAACTGTTATGTTGTACTGGCCTGTATTATCGATTTATTAATGATGATGAGAGCACCATTAGCCGGGTGTCCTCTCTTACCAAGTATCTTTGGGACATGTCTGACATTGAATTTTCCCATAATTAGACCCTAAAAAAAAAAGGACTTGGGTACAAGCATTTTATTTGGGAGATATCAAGGAAGCACAAGTCATGGATAAGAGAAATCAATCCAGAGAAGGGGAAAAAGTCAATAACATATGTTAGTGAGTGGTCACCACTCTAAGCTCAGTCCAGCTTAGGACTCTGGGAAATTTAGTTGTATATATCTCAGAATTGTCCCAAACACCCACCCAGAATTTGGAGGCCGGGGTATTTATCCACTGACTCCTATGCCACAATGGTTGAAAGTTGCCTTTAGGAGCAATTTACTTCAGGTAATTCTGCAATGCATGACACCAACATTATTGAACTGGACTCAATTGGAATTAGCAACAGCCTTAAGGAACAATATATCCAGAATGTCCAATAAACTAAGATATTTTATCACAAGGTAGAGGAATTATATAAAGAATATCTTAAAATGCAAGCAATTTCAAGGAAGTACTTTAATTAGTTCATTTGTGAAGCAGCTCTACATAGATATAATATTGATCAAGTACCCAGAAAATGTTAGCTATTACTTATGTTATGGAAGAGAACAGATAGAAGAACCATCATTCTATAGCAGCATTATACTTTACATTTGCATATAGCCCACGTAGTTCTTTTTCTGGAATAGGTATTTGTCTAAAGAATTTTTAAGAGCTGACCACTTTTAATTGACCTCATTCATCCTTGGTTTTGGGGTTCTTTCCTTGTTGTTTTTGTTGCCTTATCTTCTTTAACAGATTGTAAGCTACTTGAGTGGAAAAGTAAGTTTTCTTTCACTGTGCCACCACAGAACTTAGCAAGTGCCTAGCCCGCTATATTTAAGTTAGGAAGAAAAGGAGGAAGGGGGCAACACATGACTCAAAAGAGAAATGGTCTTTTAAAATAATGTGTTGCATTCATTGAATGTTTTACATATGTCAAGTATCTTCTATTTATTTACTAATTCCATCACATTAATCATTCTATTATGTAAGCTTTATTAACTCCATTTTATAGGTGAGATAACTGAGGATTGTATAGACCAAAAAAGGCACTCATATTTTCACAAGTAGAAAATAGTAGACCCTGAACTTGAAATTGTGTATATTTCCTGTGAAAAGTCCAAACATTCATTCATAACTTAATGCTGCCTCTGAAGAAATAAAGGGGAGAATGGGGGACAAAAAAAGATGGCTAAAGCAGGGAAGGAAGAAAAAAGGAAGGATTCAAGGATTAATTCTGAATTTGCAGCCAGTTAAGGCAACTTTTGCTCTTATGTGAGATGTTGTCATAGACTTTATTGATGTTTTTTGAATAGAAAGTAAAAAATTCTTAAATGAAATCATGTAGAAATGAGAAGAATGTTGTCCTGAATTGTTGCTGCTGAGTTAATTTATAATAGTTTTATGATGTTTATTTCTGTGAAAAAGTGATTTTTATATTTAATACAATTAAGATTAGAATTGCATATTCATTTAATTAGACTAGCATTATGGCATTATAAGAGAAAAATAAACTAACCAATTTATGGGATTAAAATAAAAATAATTTCAGATTTTTATCTCTCTGACAGTTTAGCACCAGGATTATTTTGGTAAATTCCTACATGTAGAACAACAATTTAGGTTTAGAACAAAAAATCCCAAGAGGTCAATTCATTTCTAGAGTCTAAAAGTGCCTGTTTAATTTTGTTTCTTGTCGTAGTGTGATTTATTATTTTAATTTTCACTTCAAATTTTAGAGTTTTCAGGAAAGAATCTTTTGTAAGACCCACATTTAGGATTTGTTTTCCTTCAAACCTCATTGTGGCTTGAGGATATTTACTTTCCTCAGAGAGATAAAACAAAACCACTGTTCTTGAGTGGAGAAGAGTTTCAAATGTCATCATAGCTTTAGTACATTCATGCTAATTTTATGTGCCCACTGTCTGACATAATTTGGAGAGTGCAAGAACTTCACTCTTTAGAATTTTTCCTGACTTAAAAATAAAATATGTATAAGTTACAATATATTTGCAAATAATTATTTTCACATAGTTTTCCTTCACAAGGAAGACCAGGCATTACAAAAACCTTGCCCCTTACTCCCACAGCTTCACTGCAGTAAAACCACCACATGAATTCTTACAGTGAGGGAAGAGAAAAAACAGTGAAAAAAAGAGGAAGAAAATAGATAAAAATATAAAACCAAGTTCTGGAAAATTGTTTCACTCATTTAGAATAAGACAATTAAAAACCTCCCTCAGTGTTTACAAATACAGTTTCTTCCCTTTGATGTTATCATAAATCTTTGCATTGGAGAATGACAGAATCTCGATGGCAGATTCCTCAGTAATTATGCAAGCTACTTACATTCATTTTATAATCATTTACTCAGGGCCTACTAGAGGCAAGAGAGGGAGGGCAAAATGTACTCAGAGTCCTATAAGGCAAGTATGTATAATTTTGTATAAAAGACAAGTTTGAAAAATTCATGAAACTTTCCTAAACACATATTGAGTAACATGATGGAACATGTTCAGATATTTTCTTGTTATATATTTACTTATCTAACCCCACTTTTGTAATTTTTTCATATAAAATATATTTAATGGATGTTTGCCTGACAATTCAAAAGGATTTGCTTCTCTCTAGCAACAGTGATTGAGGAGGTCAACTACTGGCAATAAACATGCCTTAAGTGAGTCTGTTCAGCTCTGCTGGTAGGCTTTGATACCTTCCACTATTAGTAGTGTTTGTAAAACAACACGGGAACTATGAGACCTTTAAACAATAGTTCACAGTTTTAAATGTTTCTTAGAAACCCTACTGAGATGGGTCAAGGGCACAACCAGTGAAGAGAACAATAAGCACTAAAATCTTAAAATGTAATACAAGAGACCTGGCCAGTATGGTTCAGTTGGTGGGAGCATTGTCCTGTAAACCGAAAGGTCAGGTTTAGATTCCCAGTCAGGGCACATGCCTGGGTTGTGGGTTTGGTCCCTAGCTGGGGCTCGTGTAGGAGGCAACCAACTGATGTATTTCTCTCACATTGATGTTCCTCTGTCTTGCTCTCCTTTTCCCTTTCCTCTAAAATCAGTAAGCATATCCTCAGGTAAGGAATATGTAAATGTATAGGCATGTGTATTCATATTTACATACGTATATGTGCATGTGCACACCTATATGCATACATGTGTGTTTGTGTATACACACATGTACGCATACTTAGATGCATATACACATTTATACATGTACACATACACAGATATACCTGCAGGTAAGGAATATACAACACACATGTGTATCTACATACATGCATGCACCTCTATGCATGCACATGTACGCCTATATGTTAATATATGTGCATATATACATGTATATGTGTATACGAACACACATGTATACACACATATATAACAAGTATGAACAAAATTTTCTCTTATGTTAGATTTAGTGAGAACTAATAAGTGAAGATGGCATAGTAAGCAAAAATGTGAATGATGGTAATGGAGAAAAAAGTTACCTTGTGCTATTTAACGTTTGCTAAGGGATTGTTGTGTCCTAGGACACAAACTGTACAAGAGATTACTCCCTAAGGGATTTTTTAAGGGATATATTGTTGAGAATCAATAGAAAGAAAAATGTTCTAAATATCTTAGTCAGTGCTCAGGAAAAATTTCTAAAGCTAATATACCACATTGGCATAGATTAAATTCATATGCCATATTTCCTTGTGATCTTAATTTCCTTTTTTTAAAGATTTTATTTATTTTATTTTAGAGAGAGTAAGGGAGAGAGAAAGAGATGGAGAGAAACATCAGTGTGTGGTTGCCTCTCATATGCCCCTTAGTGGGGACCTGGCCTGCAACCCAGGCATGTGCCCCAACTGGGGATAGAACTGGGGCCTTTTGGTTCACAAGCTCGTGCTCAATCCACTGAGCTATACCAGCTGGGGCTGATCTTAATTTCTTAATCAGCTTCTTGTCAGGAAAATTATAAAATTTTCTGTATTCTTTTAGAAAAATCCTTCTGATTATCTACTTAATCAGAAAGACAAATACCAGAAAAGTTACAACCACACAAAATACTCATATGATACATTTGCATTAAACAAGCTGCATTCCAGAACATTTTTAAAGAGATTTTCATGCAAATTTATAATGGGATGAACTTTGAAAGTTTCCTTTCTTTGAAAGGAGGAAGGCCTCTTAACATCAGGAAGAAATATTTCAGAAACAAAACCATAATATTAATAGTTGTATTTCATGCATTTATTTAACTGAATAAAAGCTTTTCTGAGAAAATAAACTGAGGTTTGGAAAGAAGTACAATTTTAATAAAAATAAATATCATGAACTAAACTGTTATCTGCTGGGTCAATAACTGAAATGAATAAGCCAGTTTCAGGAATAGAAGCTAAAGTACTTGGGCTCTGTCAGCAGGCTGCTTGGATAGGATACCAATTCTGGCAACTGTACGTTGTATGACTTTGGGCAAATTACTTCATCTCTCTTTGCCTCATTATATTATCTGTAAAATGGGAAAATAACAGCATAAATTTCATATAGTGGTACTTATACACTTAGAGCAGTGATTAGTATAAATAAATCCCGTATAAGGTTGTTTTGTTATTTTCTAAGAAATGTATTTGTGATGAGCAGCCTAAAACAGATGCTGAAAGACTACTGGAAAACCCTAGAGTGAATATAATAAGAGCTCAATTTAATAAAATATCTGTGATAGACAGATGTTAAAAACCATTGTCAAGTTCAATTTATTTGTGAAAAACACATAAATATAGATATATGCATACCTCAGTGCATTTTTAGGATAGTAAGAGGAAAATAGAAGTGTATATAAAATATAAAGAATTATTTTTTAAAGTGAAAATAAATTTTTCTGAATAAAGAAAAATTCGAAAGCTAAAGCAGCTAAAAGAACAAAGCATGTACATTTTATAGTATACAGGCAGATGAAGACGAATTAAACTATCTATGAAAGTTTAATTCTCTACTGACTTTAGTATAGCTTGTGTTTAAGGTACAAGGGGTAACTGCTTCCATTTCATTTTCCTCCTACTATCCATTGCTGCTGTCTTCCTGAAAGTGAAAGATTTCTTAAGTTATTTTCAAAGCCCCACTCAAAATTATTCAAAAGGACAATTTCTCTTGCTACCTAAATAAAACATTTGCTACAAGAGGAATGATATCAGCTTCATGGTGGCATAAGGTGTCCTTTGTTTTTTGTACCCACCCACATACTGAAATTCAGCAACCATCCATGAACAAAAGTGCCTCAGCAAGAGTTGTGGGATCAAGTAACAAATGCCAAAAGACCTGGGAGGGGTCTCAACCATGTAGGCAGACAGACGTCAGCACAGCCTATGGAACCAGCAGGGGTCTGTGATCTGGCTCCAGTCCCACTTGGCCAAGATATGGGGTACTGTAAAACCCTGACTTAGACAGACAGGCACAAATGAGAGCCTTTGTAAAAGTCCGGTTTCCAGAAAAGAAGTTCTAACACTCCAAGGAAGCAAAACAACAACAACAAAACCAAGTTTAGATGTATAGGCATGGGTAAGAGGAACTTGGCAACATTACCCATGCACCCAAGGTGACATAGTTTAGGACTAAAGAAGGTCAGTGATCTTTCTGGCAGAGAAAAGCAGTGAGTGAATTCCTGGCTTCCCCAGCTGTGTGGTGTGCTGCTAAAAAAAAAACAATTTTTCTCCTATAGCATCCAAAGTAATAAAAGGGAGTTCCACAATTGGAGGAAGGATGAGATCAGGAAGGAGACAGACAAGAAGAGGGCATTAAAGAGACAGTTCCTGCTGACTTTACTGTGGACTCCAGTGACATGAGCCACCCATGAGCTACAGGGAAAATCTCACTTAAACATCCCCATCAACTGTCCCATGGACAACTACAGTGAACCGAATGCCAACCCCACACCTCTACCCATTGTGCTGCCAGCTCCTATTGTGTGTTCCTGAGGGCAGTAGTAAGAGAGAGCCTGGGTACTCAGGGAGTGTGAAGAGAAAATGGGCCAGGGCCTGCGGGCAAGGGAGGAGCCACAGCCTTGAGCTGTAGCACCACCTTCAGGAAAACAAAAGAAAAGTTATCAGCTAGGAACCTAGTGTATTATAAGATTGAAAGAAGACACACAAGCTGAAGAATTCTGTCACAAATGAGATCAGGAAGCATGGAGCAGGTCCATATGAGGTCAGTGAAGTTTTCAGAATACATAGCAAAACCAACAAAAAGTATCTCACCTAAAGGCAGCTAGTAAATAACCGGTACTTTAAGTGTGAAAACAACAATGCAAAACACCGAGAGTTGTAAAGAATCAAGAAAACTTAAAATGAACAAAGATTGCAATAATTCTCAAGTAATTAAACCCAAAGACATGAAATTCTGCAGTTTCTCTGATAAAGAATTCAAAATTGCTCTTTTGAGGAAACTCAATGAGCTACAAAGTAAACACAAAGACAATTCAACATTGACTGCTAGATTTAACATTGAGTTTCACACATTTTTTTTTCTCCTGTGCTTTGTTTTAAGAGCAGATGGCAGGAGTATTTTATAGACCAGGTGGCCATGACTTTGCTTGCCCACAACCCTATGTCCCCTCTCCTCCCTCTACTCCTAGCAGTGAGTTGGAGGGTGGGTGGTCTATCCTCAGCACTACTGGACAGGACCAGGGCTCTCCAGACTGCTCTTCTGACCCCCCTATGCCACATCTGAGATTCCCCACCACTTGGACTCTCAGACGTTGTCATATTCGTCAGGCTAGTAGCCATGGTCTTAGCACATTTTCTCATGACGGGGTGAGCCAGACCTCCTCTTTGGTTGCTGGCTACTGAGGTTTTCTCTCCACCAGTTACTGTTAGTGTCTCTGAGCTGAAAAAAAAGCCACTTCAGAAATGGAAAAAGATATTCAATACAAGTAGAAACCAAAAGAGAGTGGAGGCAGCTGTAGTTACATCGAAGTCGTATATTAGTTTTATATACCAAAGACAAAGGTTTTTAGCCAAAAAGATAACAAGAGAAAAAGATGGCCATTATATAAAGATAAAGGGGTCAATTCATCGAGAAGACATAACAGTAAAAACATATGCACCCAGTATTGGAACACCTAAATATTTTAAGTAAATATTAATAGATCTGAAGGATGAAATAGACAATAATAAAATACAGGTAGACTGCCATACCCTGCCTTCAGCAATGGGTAGGTCACCCAGACATAAAATGAACAAGGAAATATTAGACTTTAGTCATACTTTAGAATACCTAACATATCTAACAAAACATTCCATCCAACAACATAAGAAGATACATTATTTTGAGGCCCATGAGGGACATTCTCCAGGACACATCATATGATAAAACACAAAACAAATCTTAGCAAAATTAACAACACTGAAATTATACCATTTTTCTCACAACAACAATTTAAAACTGGAAGCCAAGGAGAAAAAAAGCTGAAAAATTTACATACATGTTGTAAATAAAACACACACTCCTAAACAAGTAGTGGGACAAAGGAAATTGAAACAGAAATAAAAAACAAATGAAAACAGAAACAACATACCAAAACCTACTGGATGCTGAAAAAGCAGTTCTTACAGAAAGTTTGTAGCAATAAATGCCCATATTAAAAGCAAAGGAAGACCTCAAATAAACAGCCTAACTTGATACTTCAAAGTACTAGAAAAAATAAACAAAGCCCAAAGTCTGAATAAGGAAGAAAATAACAAAGATCAGAGGACAAAAATAATGAAACAGAGACAAGGAAAACAATAAAAAAGATCAACTAAAATAAGAGCTGTTTTTTGAAAGAGAAACAAAATTCACACAAAAAATATTAACGCTAAGAAATAAAGAGAGGAGACTCAAATAAATAACATCAGAAATAAAAGAGGAGACTACTGGGTGAAATAAATACTATGTTATCAGTCAAGGAGCAACAGATAGAATTCAGCAAGCAAATAAAATTTTCTCAAAACGAAAGCTTCCTAAGGTGATTAACATGAAATTAGAACTACACAGGAGCATGACTTTTGCCATTTCTGGAAAAAAGTGTAGTTTTAAATAATTGCTTGAATGTGATTTTATTTTGATTTTAGCATGAAGTTTGTTAGAAAAATGTTTGACATAGCAGCACATAGAGTGTAATGTGAACAGTGGTGAACTGAACGAGTGAGAGGAAGTACTGGGAAATGTGGATCCTCACAGCTGCAGATGAGATGCTGCAGTACTTCCTGGTGTCTCTGAACAGGTGCTACCGGTACTCACATACCTTGGGAGGTATTTCCCGTATTTTTTTTTCATCTATACTCGTGGCTAATTTAATGACTAAAGGAGTCATAATTAATTGTTCACTATTAGTCTATTAGTCCTATACTTCAATATGTCTATTAAAGTATGTCCTTATGGGGTGGCTAGGAAGAATTAATGACATAATGTGCATAAAGCACTGTGGCCAGCATATAGTTTTAAATAAGCCAACATATGATGATTTCAATATGCCATTTTAACAATTATCTTATAAACCATATTTGACATCTCAGATATCTCTTCCGACTATATTTCTACCCTTGAAATTCTCCAGTGCCAGTCTCTTTCATTATATGTTACTTTATATTTTACAAACATTGAGAACTTCTTGTGCTCTAGGTATGTGTGCAAAGCACTTGACATACCAAAAAAAAAAATCTTGGGAGGCACTATTGCCTGTACTGCATTTGCTTTAATAATTAAAGCATGATTCAGGTTAGCCCTGACCATTACTGATATTCTTGGGTGAAATATCACAGAAAGAATGAACAGAACACCCCTCTTTCTCAGAACTGTCTATGGGGTCAATGACAAGTCAAGCGACACCTCACTGAGCAAATGATACTTTTACTGAAACTCTCTTCCAGCTTTAGGAATACAAATATGTGAATTATAGATTGTTGCTAAGTAATTTTTTCCTGAAAAATGCTTTTCAATTTTGTCTGAATTGGCCAGTTTTATAGGCTTCTCGACTCCTTCTCATTAGGTTTTTGTTTGTGTTTTCCCAAATCAACCTGCAAGAAAACCACCAAAACACAGGTGCAAACTCATGAGATTTTGTTTTGATAGATTCAGTAAAAAGAAATCCCAGTAACTGTTGGAGCTGGGAAATTCTGGCATCTGCACTTGGCACAGAAGTGAGCAGCATTACTTTTGTCGCACTTGAGTTTAGATAAACACACACATGTACATATACAAACATATATGCAAAGACCATTTAGAGAGGAACTTCTCTAGATTGGATAACAGACTTCATTAGATGAAGAAAACAGGCTTTATTTCAGCATGATATATCCCACTGATTTTGTTAACTTCCCACCAAGCTAGATATAAACATAAATTATAATTGTAGAAATGAGACAAAGGACAATATTTTGAGAGTCTTATAGATAAGCATATTTATAGATACTGTTGTAAACTTGCAACTGTGTGAGGAAAATGTCTTGGCATTATGTTCCTTGTTAACTATACTTCTTTCCCATTTAAGGTATGGTGCCGCACACAGTTGTAGGACATTTAACTTTCCCTTTTTTATCAAAGCTTATTCATTTTTATATTGCTTATTTGGGTTAGGTACTAGCACTTGATTAATCCTTTCCTGTTTGTAGAGGAGTAGATGTGGAGGAAAGCAGGTGACCACGGGCAAGGAAAGGTTATCAAATAGAAATACTCATTTCATAAATAAGTGCATTAACAGCAAATATTTGGAAAGTACAGACATTAGCTCAAAGTAAATACCAAATATTAGTAATTGTTGTGAAAACCCAGGCATCAACCAGGACCCTCCAAGCCTCTTGAGATATAAGTAAAAATACCTAGAATGCCCCAATTCCATAGCTTTTGGATGTCCAAAACCATTGAAAAGATTTTACATTTTACATATTATACATTTGCATTTATATTTCAAGTCAAAGGCTGTTTTCTTCTATATTCTCCATCTTCACATATTCTAGAGCAAGTAAGTTACATTAATGGCAACATTAATGTAAGGTTAAAGCATAACATAAGGTTAAAGCATAATGTCTTGGGCACTTTTAAATTGAATTGAGTTAAATCTTGAGAGATGATAAATTTAATAAATACATTTAAACACATAAACTATCAAGGTATTAAAATTGTTATCAACAAAAAAATTAACATAAGAGAAACAAACACCTCTTTTAGATAAATGTCTGGTTTCAGTCTGGTTTCATATTTAATGTAAGCTATACAGAGAAATTTCATGGAGTGTCTCAAAAATTTGACTATTAGGAGAGAATCTGTAAGTTAAGTAATTAGAAAGCAGTAAGTCTACAGATTTTTCAGTGTATAAAGGGGGACAGACAAAATAGAAAAGGAAAATACAGAATAGCTGAAATGAAAAAGTTGCCTGAAAAACTCAGAAACTTCCACAGCATGCAAGGCAGTGAAACTGCTTCTTGATCTTAACAATGAAGCGAAAATAGCCAATCTCTCTTACATTGGGCTATCTACTACTCAGAATTATGTCCTGACACCAATAGGTAGTATGTCTTTGTTTTTATGCTGGGCGGTGTGAACAGGAATCAGATGCAGGTAACCTTATGGTTAGGATGTCAGTGACAGCTCAGGTCCTGCACTCCATTTCCCTCCCACCTTATTTATTTTAGAAGAGAATCACTGTATTAAGGGAGAGAAAAATGATACAATACTGAATTTATTTACTTGATGCATATGATCTGGAAATACATGGCTGTCAGTCTCCAGATCATCTGATCTTTGACCAGAAGCACAAGGATGGAGCCCTGCTGCGGCTCCTGCCTCAATACAGTGATATATTTTGAGAGTTTACTTTTGCATTTCTGAACTCTATTTCTGTCGCTTTAGATGAGAATGTTTTGAACCTACCATTTGCATGTTATATGGAACATTCACTTCAATAAACTAAATAAAGTGTCACACTGATATATTTCTGACTCTAACAGTAACCAAAATAAGCTGTTTTCACCCTTAAATGTGTTTCAGCTTCTCCAATGGTAAAATATATGAGCTGGCTGCTTACCCACTGAGAACGATGTTGTGGCTATAGAACATTCTGCTGAAAGTCAGGACAAGGATATTAGTCATACATTTAACTAAAAGAGTTTCAAAAGTTTAGATGGAGACCTATTTTAATTGCTCAAATAGATTTTAGCATTAATAATCCATTTCAGATCCTTCACAGGCATGCCAATATAGTGACTTGTGAAATTTAATAATAAAAGAATATCAAATCCAGGTAAACTTTAAAATCACCCAGAATAGAGATAAATAGTTAATTATGTTTGCTTATTTATAGTTCATATACTTTATTTCTTGCTGTTCCTTTTTTTTTTTTTTTTTTTACAAAATTCAGTGTTTGCAAAAGTGAAAGAACTGAACAGAAAGTTATAATTGGGGAGAATTTGTCTTACAGTGGCTTGCATAGAATTTATTCCAATGATATTTTTATGTTTTCCTTTAGTCAACTTGGGCAAAAACTTTTGATTTGGGTTTGATTGGTGTGGTAGGCAGAACCATAGCTCCCAAGTGCTCTAATCCCTGGAATTTAGAAATATGTTACCTAACATGATAAAAAGAGTTCTGCGAATCTGATGTAATATCTGAGTTGGGGAGATTATCCTGGATTATCTGGTGAGCCCACATAAAGCCAAAAGTCCTTACAAGGGAAGGAGGGAGACAGAGGAGTGCAAGAACAAGAAACAACAGGAGTGGAGGTCAGCTGGACAGATGTGATTGCTGAAAGGGGCCGGAGGCCAAGGAGTGTGGGCAACTTGTAGAAGCTGGAAAAAGAGAGGAGTGATTTCCCACCTAGATCCCCCAAATGTGAGACAGCCCTTCCAGATGCTTATTTTAGTCCCACAATACTCGTTTTATCCTTCTGACCTTCAGAGTGATAAGAAAATAAATTTATGCTGCTTTAAGGCACAAATCCATGGTAATTTTTATAGCAGCAATAGGAATCTAATACAATGGGTAATTCTACTTGAGCTCTAAGAATAGATAATATATATTAATTTTAATTTAAAAAATGTGTAGCTTATATGGGTATGTATATAATGGATAACTATATTGACAGAGGAATATATTTTCTCACAGAGAAAATCAAATACCATTTACATTTTGCCAAGGGAGGAATTTCTTTACTCTGTGTCACAATCTGTAAGCCATTATTCTCCATTCTTTAATTTTTGCCCCTCGTACTAGAGCATGCAACAAAAAATCAGGCCCACATCAGAGACAGCTGTATCTGTAATGGAGGTGTTAGTTAGCAGGAAGCTTACCAACACAGAATGAGAATATTCTCTCATATACATTGCTGACAGACATTTCAGAGACACTACTAGTAGCATGGGACCCTGAAAGTAACATTGTGGCTCAGTATATATATTTGTTCAATAATATCTGAGTTTTGAGCAGCAGATGGAGACCCTAATTCATAAATCCCTTTGATGAAGTAGTTTCTTTCTACTGCTGTTTACAGGTCTAGGAACTGGGTGAGACAGAAAAGTAATCAGACAAAACCTTAGACAAGCAAAGATATACACACATTGGATGAGACAGGGAAAATATTCTTTTCTACACCTGATTTAAAATTTGTTCTAACTTCTTCATTGCAAAGGACTAGAATTTAAATTCAGGTTACTTACTTATTTTTAATCTATATCAGTGTGGACTTTGATTTTACTCCTTTACTTCTTTCATTATATCTTTCAATGTTTAAATTGTCCCAGGTTTGGGTGATGACTGGTGTGGCTCCATAAGTTGTATGGGTATTGTCCTGCAAAGCAAAAGGTAGCTAGTTCGATTCCCGGTCAGGGCACATGCCTAGGTTACAGGTTCAGACCCTCATCAGGGAGCCTTGTAGAGGCAACCAATCAATGTTTCTCTCTCCCATCCATGTTTCTCTCCCTCTCTTTTTCCCTGTTTTCCCTTCTGCCTTAAAAAAAATTGTCCTGGATTTGAAATGGTATAAATCTGCTATCTTCTACATTGGACTCTGAAAATATCAATATATTAAGACAAATAAAATTGAATAACCATTTTATATTTTAAAAGGTTAAAAGAGATACAGGCATCTGAATGCATGTCCAACATTTTATTTATGCCCTAAAGGACATTATTGAGACAATTAGTAAAATCTAAATAAGATCTATAGATTAGGAAATGCTATTGTATCTCTGATGAAGAATGGAGACGGAATCAGATGCTCAGGGACAGACCAGACACCTCTGATACAGTGTTATAAACAGTGGAATAAAGAGCACTCTGTCTCTGATAGTCATCTGTGAGCCTTACTTGAATGTGAAAAAAAGAGATAAAATGAGGAGGAGATTTCAAAATTATTTGTTTAAGAAAACTCAGACCTATCTATTTTCACACTCCAATAACACTAGTGTGTAGACTTATCAGATTTAGCAAATAAAAATATAAGAATCCCAGTTAAATTTGAATTTCATTTTGCACAAAAATGAAATTCTGACCCCTGGTACAGGATAGATAAAACTTGAAAACATTGTGCTAAATGAAAGAAGTCAGACACAAAAGGCTGCATATTGCATGATCTCATTTACATGAAATGTTCGGAAGAGGTTGCCAGGAGCTAATGGGAAATGAAGCATAGGTAGTGAGTGTTAATTGGTATAAGGTTGCTTTTGAGAGTGGTAAAAATGTGCTGGAATTAGGAGAGATGATTGCAAACTCTGTGAATACTATAAAACCACTGAATAGTCACTTTGAGAGTAAATTTTAAGGTATACAAATTATATCTCAAGACAACATCATAATAAAAATTTGAACAAAACCAGACAAATAGGCACACACAAAAAACCCTGCCAGATGGCCATATTCGGTCGACAGGCCAGAGGTTGCTAACCCTTACCCAGAGTGCACAATGGGTCACTTGGAGAGCCTTTAAGTAAAGAATGCTGATGCTTGACCCTCTCCTCTGTGTTACTGATTCAGTTGGTCTAGATGGTGTTTGTTTGTTCTCTGCAGGGGATTTTGGTGTGCGACCACAGCTGAAACATCTACTGGTCTACAGCAGTGTTTCTACCATCAGGTTAGCCCAGATCTTTTCTAAACCATAGTTGTAAGCAAAAGAATAGCCCACCAAAGATGTTCCAGTCTGAATCCCAAGAACCTGTAAATATGGTACCTTATATAGCAAGAGGGACTTGGCAGGTGTGATTAAGTACACAGGGATGGGGAATTTTTCCTTGGATTATATGTGTGGGCCCAAGCTCATCCATGGGTTCTTAAAAGCAGAGATGTTTTTCTGACTATGGTCAGATGAAGATGTGATTTCAGAAGAAAGGTTGAACAGATGTAATTTGGTTAGATTTACATTGGAGGAAAGAGGCCATGAACCCAGGCATGTGGAAGCTGAGAAAAACAGAAGAGAGATTTTCCCCTAGCGCCTTCAGAAAGAAACATAAATGTGTGGCACTTTGACTTCGACCCATGTTGAACTTCTAACCACAGGGGCCTTAAGGTGGTTAATGCATATTGTTTTAAATCAAAATAAAGCTGAATTTTAGACAACAATGGTTTTACTTTTGGGAGAATAAGTATACCACATGCAATATTTGGGGTATATTTATACTAAATATTTATGTGTTATTTATTTTTCAATTGAAATTTAACTGAATCTCCAGCATTTTATCTGATGACTGTATTTGTGTGTTTATTTTAAAAAATCGACATAAAGGTTCATGTTTTTGGAATATGAATTTATAATACCTTTGTTGAATCTTATACATATGAACATAAAGTACACATAGAAGAGTACAATTAATTTGCCTTTCTTTTGTTGCTATGAAAAATCTGGTAGTAACCTGCTTAAGTGATAAATTTGAAAAACTGAATGCTCAGCTAAAATTTAGTTTTGAACATATTTTCCTGTGTAGATACTTACAACCTTAAAATTTTAGGAGAAAGCACACTACTTTTGATCATAAATACTAATAAAAATACTTAGCAAATATATATTAAGTTAATCTATACAACTGGGAATTACACCTAGCATTTATTTTTGCCAGTTGAAAACTCCAGATGAGACTGAGAGTAATCAATCACTAACTTCATAATGTGAACTCAAATTTGTACTTTATTCCTCAAAAAATAATTAACAGAGTGAAAAAAGTTAAGGTAATATATAATGTAAATGTAGTTTCTCTCAGGAGATTTAAGCCACTCCAATCTTTTTACCTCAGGGAAATGGGTGATGGGATTTTAAAAGCAAGAATATAAATCAACAACCTTGTCATTTCTTTGAAAGACTGCTACACTAATGACAGCAATTACTTTTAAAGAACTGTTTTGAAATGTGTGGAATTGAGCCTTAATAATTTAGCTGTGTCTTTATAAATGTGCTCTCCATCTGAGAGAGTTAAGTTACTTCTCCAACCCATCAGCAGTGGTGTGTCTGTACCAATTCCTCCCTGTCGACTACCCCAGTTCTTTTGATGAACAGCACACCGGGTGCACAGGCTCGTGGGGTAGCTAGACCTGTTGCATTGCCCCCCAGTAAATAAAAAGAGGTGACCTGAACTTTTACTCCTTTTGTCCTACTCACAGATTCATTAATAGCTTTCAAGTTGTGAGAAGTCTTGTTTTGGATGATGGATTAAGCAAGTAATTTGAAATAAAGATGCATGAATGTGTTGATCTTGTGATACCAAACATAAAATAAAAACAAACAAGTTGCATATTTTCAGTTTTGAACTGTAGCTTTTCTTTGACTTTGAAATGTATATCTGCTGCTGAAGACTGTACTGTATCTTGTATTTGCTTTGCAAATATGGGTGTGGCTCTTGGCCCAAAGCAACAATATTTTCTCTTGTTACTTGGTGTGGGCTAAGTTGTGCTACTAAAAATACCTTTTAATAAGGAAAAAAAAACGTCTTCTCTGTGGTCTTGCTCCAGAACCTCACATATTACCATTACAATTCCATCCTATAATATAAGGCAGGGGCCAGCAAAAATTTTTACATATGGCAAATTTGTTAATATTTTCAGTTTTGTGGGCATAAGGTCTCAGTTACAACTACCCAACTCTATCATTGTAACACTGGAGAAGCCATAGAGAATATATGGCCATGTTCCAGTAAAGTTTATTTGCAAGTAAAAGCAGTGAACCACATTTGACCTGTGGCTGTAGCGTTATCTGCCTCTGTTGGGAACTGCCCTGGCTGGTATCAGAAGCTGAAACCCCCGCTTAGGCTAAGGCTAAGGGAACGCCCTTGGAACCATAAGCCAGCAAGGAGACAGGGCTTGTCTCCCTGGCAGGAATGCTGCTTCTGCTGCTTTATTCATAACTGAACCCCAAAAAGCTTGGTCGGTTAGCCAAAGACGGGTAAGATTCCCCATGGGGGGAATGACCTAAGCCAGGCACGATCACTTTGGGAGGCCCCCCAAAAGAAGGATTTGGGGGGCTGCAGCAAAAGGGGATGATGGACTCTCACTCCTTGGCTTTGACATAGCCTGAGTTCTCATTGTCTGGGAGAAAATCTTATCTCTTGGTTGCCTTAGTTCCCTTGCTCCACCTAAGCCTGAAACAATGACAGGGTGGTGTAGCTCTGTGCTGAAAAGGGTGGATTCCCCGGGTGATCAGGCCTAAGAAAGAACATGTAAATTACTGTGAAACCTTCTTTGTTTAGAATGCTCTCAGTTGAATGAGAAGGGTCCAAGGAGGAAGTTTGTTCCTCAAAGTCTTATAGCTCTTTGACCCGACTCAATAGACCAGCAGAGTTCCTTCTTTTCTATAGTTCCTTACTTCCCCCTAATGAGTACTGTACTTTACCTGAATTATTATGCAAAATGAGCCCAATAAAAGCAGGTATGGATGGTAAATCAGGGCCCTCCCCACTAGGGGGGGTGCCCATTTTGTCCCTACTTTCCCACAGAAACTAGTCTTGTCTCTGTGCATGTGTGTTTGTTTCTCGCGTGTTTTTCGGCGAGCCATCCACAGCGTTCCGTGGTCACTGCTGGCTGGTGACCCACGCGCAACATGCCTCAGCAGAAAGCACCGCCTCTCTAGATGGCCCTGGTAAATTTCACACCCACTGAAGAATGACCACATTGTCATGACTTGTTTTATACAATGTATTGTAAATTGTCTTAAAACATTTTCTACCAGTTATCTGAAGACTGGAAAAAATACAAAATGTTTTTGATAAAGGAAAAATAAGCAAAGACAAAATGATATTCTACAAACTATGTTATACAAAAAACTAATAATGCAGGAAATGAGTAGATATTATAATAAGAAGTGTCAATTATGATCGTGAAACTCATTTAGAAAAGTTAATTAGATTTTGTTGCTGAGATTTATCAGCCTTTAACATTCTAATGTATATTGTAGAACTCCAAGATTGGATTATAAAATAAATGGATTCCCAAATAGTACCTAAATTTTGCAATGCTCTTAAAAATATTGATCATTACCAGTGGACATAATCCACACTGACAGCCATTCTTGGTTCATGCTTAGATCACTAGGAAGGTATAAATTGTTCTTGGGTGTAAGACCCAGGAGAGATGGAGACAGTACAGAAGAGCCAAAGGCGGAATGCAGATAGTGAATGGTTCTTTTGCCACAGAGTGAAACTGCTGTTTCAATGGTAAGGATATTCTGAGCAGTGAATGAAGATAAAAAGGTATAGAAAGTTTTGTTCTATGGCTGCTGCAAGGGAATGGATTTGTAACATAAGTACATATTTAGTCAGAAGCATCACATACTCGTGAAAATACACACAAATTGAAAGAAAGTATATCCTGAATGGGCCATTAAATATAAACATTTGATCTTTATTAGAAATATGATTTTGGTATATTGTACAAAACTGTTTACTTTCTATCTGTAGCATCAGCCTCTTTCATTCTGGGATGAATCTTTGCAAAAATATTCCCTTAGCAGGAGAATGAGCCCACAGTTTAATGAGAAGGAAATATGTTTAAAACTTTAAAAAATGACTTTAGAATAACATTTCTTTCACTAAATCTTTTTTTTAAATATTTAGAAGGAAACTCTGTTGCAAAGGTAAAAGTAGCTAGGCAGCTCTAAAATGCAATGACTTATCAAGTTGACATTCAGTTCTACACTGGTTATCATAATAAAAATTATGACCTCGCAAAGGTGAAAATCATAACAGCCATTCACACTTTAAAATGATAGTTTCTAAATAGTATAAATAAACCATGAAGTTTTGAAAATCACTTTTGGAAAATTAAAGTCACAAAATGCTAACTTTGAGCAGCTATTTATCTGTACATTTTTAAATTTTTAATTTAGATTTTTATTATACTGATAAGAAAAAGTCTATGGTGGCTCTGCTCCTACACTTTTTATTCCCTGTGTATTTACTTGTCATCTTCTAAGTGCTGAGCATTGAACAAGTCTCTGCATTTGGAACATGACACTTTTTGTAAGTCTTTTCCTGGCTTTCAGGGGCCTCCACTCTGTTCCTCCAAGTTGAAGGCATTTCCCATCACCTCTAATGTCTAACATGTTTTATAAAGGCTAATTCTTCTTTTTATTAATAGTTTTTATTGTATTTTTCCGTTATCATTTACCCCCCTTTTCCCCTCTCCCACCTCCACCAATGCCCTCCCTGCTGCAATCACCATACTGTTGTCCATGTCCATGAGTTCTTCTTCATTTTTGTTCATCCCTCTCTACCCCTTCCCTCCACCCAAGAGCTGTCAGCCTGCTCACTATCCATGACTTTATCTTTATTTTGCTTGTTAGTTCAGTTTGTTCGTCAGATTCTACAAATAAGTGTAATCATATTGTTCATTTGTCTTCTCTGATTGGCTTATTTCACTTAGCATAATGTTCTCCAGGTTTTTCCATGCTGTCTCAAAGGTGAAATTTCCCACTTTTTGACAGCTGAGTAGTATTCCATTGTGTAAATGTAGTATAGTTGTTTTATCCACTCATCTACTGATGGGCACTGGGGCTGCTTCCAAATTTTGGTTACAGCAAATAAGCTGCAATGAAAGTTGGGGTACATATATTATTTTGAATTAGTGTTTCAGGTTTCTTTGGATAAATTCCCAGAATTGGAATTGCTGTATCATAAGGCTAATTCTTCTTAAACATTATGTCATAAGCTCAAAAATTACCTTCCACTACCTCTTTTCTTGCATCACCCTGTTTAATTATTTTTTCTATTTCTAGGTCTGTGGAGAAAAATAATCTACTTCCTACCAAAGTATATGTAACTAATGATACACTCTCC
Organism: Phyllostomus discolor; assembly: GCF_004126475.2. Classification (NCBI taxonomy): domain Eukaryota; kingdom Metazoa; phylum Chordata; class Mammalia; order Chiroptera; family Phyllostomidae; genus Phyllostomus; species Phyllostomus discolor. The sequence continues at coordinate 137,466,517 of NC_040907.2, forward strand.
ATGAATATATTTTCATTTTAAAAGCTATGTGGTAGTAAATTATTTAAATCTCTAGCTCCATTTTAATGCAATATTGCTCTTGTGCTATATTTTATAGATTATATATTGACCTATATGTTCCTTCATCTGCCTATTATTTCTCTATATCTAATCTTTCTATTGTTTTTTAGGGATTTTTAAAAATACTTCATTTATTTTACCTTTTTTAGAGAGAGAGAGGGGAAAGGAGGGAGAAAGAAAGGGAGAGAAACACAATGTGTGAGAGATACATTGATTGTTTCCTCTCACCCCTATGCAGAGACCTGGCCCACAACCCAGGCATGTGCTCTGACTGGGATTTGAACTGGCAAACTTTTGATTCACAGGATTGTGCTCAATCCACTAAGCCGCACCAGCTGGGGCTATTATTTTTTAGTTTTGAAATGCCTGTTTCCATACTTTAATATATATCCCAGTGACCTAGGATTCCTGATTTTTTTAGATGAATGGTCTTCATATTTACTTCTAATATTATAATTTCTGGGTAATTATTGTACCTATAGGGATAGCTTTACCTACATCTGTTCATTTTAAAAGTAAAAATAAAAAGTTGACAGGCTATTCACTTTGCAAAATATATGATTGTATAACCACTATGCTACATGTACATATATACCTGAAACTAATGCAAAATGATATTGAACGTAAATGGTAATTTAAAAAAAATGAAGAAGTTGAGGTCTACAGAGAGGGTCACACAAATTTTCAGAGAACTAGATTTCAAAGTTTCATATGTATAATATTTTTATGCTAGAAGTACAATTGTAGAACATATTTTGATAACAGAAATAGTATTAAACTGCTATACTATGGAGTCCCAGATATATGCCAGATATGATACTTCTATTAGATCTAACCTTGAAAATGTATCATATGATTGATAATATATTTATTTAATGTGGGAAAATGAGAATTAGAGAAAAGTAATATCTATTTGAAGAATTCTACTTTTAACTCAGATAGGTCTGATTCAATAATCCCACCTTTCCCCCCTCATAAATTTCTGCCTCTCTGAATACTTTGAAAATAACTAGATTCTATGGCTAAGTCAGATGTGAGGTAATTTTGATTATGTTAATTTTGTTTTTGTGTGTTTTCTGAGGAACCTCTTACCTTTATCTTACACATAGCATCTTCATCAAGGTTATACTGACATTTAGCCAAAAAGAGTGCAAAAGTCCCCCTAGAACTAGAGAAAAATTAGAATATAAGTGAAGGGTTCATAGTATACAAAATAATTTGTTTTTAATGCCCAATCAAGTTTTATCTTGTTGACATATATCTTACATGACTTAGAACAAAAGCAATGATGTCTTCAAATCTTCACTTAAAACAAGACCAACTTTTGGAAAATTTTGTTTCTGCAATTAGTACTTGAAATGTATGCCAAATTGTCATATCTAGCTTTTGCAATTTTTGAGAGTCTCAAGAAGGTGAGAAAATATAATGCATGCAATTACATTGGCCCTAATTTACTAGAAACTTGTTAGTTATAATTCATCCTGAAGATACTACCCTATTTTATATGCTGGTTCATAATGCACATTAAAATGTGATCTGAATGCTGTCTTTTTAAAAACCTCATATATATCTACTTATTACGAATGAAGAGTATAGGTCTAACATAAACCCCATATGTATCTACTTACTATTAATCAAAAGCATAGATGTGGTATATTTTTTCAGAATAAATGAGCTCCAGATGATAGTGATTTAGAAGAAATATGGCGTCTTTCTGCTGAACTATTTGGCATCAGTAATGATGAAATTTCAAGAGTCTGACTGTAAAATTAGATTCCAGTACTACTTGATAATAATCAGGCTTGGTATTTTACTAGATTTAATCTTCCAAACTGTTCTGAGGATGCTTAAATCTTTAATGATCTTGTCAGATGCAGAACTCAAGACCAGTGGGGTTTTGTTCTGATGCCCTAATACTTTTGGCCCAGCCTAGAGTCTGGTGAACTGCCAAGGGGCTCAGCAGGGGGCCGTGCAAGATTTACTTACGCTTGTTTTCCTGAGATGATCCTGCAGAATGAAGCCATGTTGGGTTCAGGTTTAATGAGCAGAGCACACTCTGAAATTTTCCATAATTCTGGAGCATATTTTAGATTACTGAACACAATTTATTAGGAAATATATATTTAAAGATTCTTAAAATTCTTCCACAATACCGTTTTCTTTAAGGTGAAGTGAACAAATGTGCAACAGTGGAAACACCTGCCTTCTGGAATAAGCCAGTGTGAACCCTGACTGTTCTGAGAACTTTTTTACAGCCATAAGTAGGTGGTAAAAAAATAGTGTTTATTCATATTTATAAATAGTGATGAGGTCTAACAAATAAACCATGTGAATCTATCTATTTAGAAAAAGGACTGTCCAAGACTTTGGTATCCCAATGTCTCTTTTTGAGAAGTTGTGAGTAAACAACATACATCAGTGCCAGTTGTCATACACTGTATTTTATGGTGGTTAATGCCTACAGGGTACTTTTTTTCAAAGGCCAATAATACAAGTAGAAAACTTGTCAAAGCACAAACCCTAAAAAATAACTGCATTGGATATAGATTAGAGAAAATAGTTGAATATCATGTTTATAATTTTTTTTAATATTTAGAAGTAACTGGACGCTATAGGTGAAAGGGCCTTCATACTCAATTGCCCTTATAATTATAAAAAGAATATTGTAACCTTTCAAAAAATAAATCTGCATATTAATGTGAAGTAGTAGAACAATGATATACCATATATACGAGCTATGTTTAGAAAAAGTCAAGCCATTGTTACTATAATGAGAACAGTTTGTGTGACATCAATGTAGCCTGGCTGCCAAGGAGAATGGACTGGAATGGAATGCACATACATGAACAATGACGACTTCACTGTATTAGTCAGTGGGGGTGATAGGAGCCACTGAGTGAGCATGTATACTGTATGGTCATCACATTCAAAATGACTGAGCAAGCAGAGCAACCATTCTTCCTCAAATTTTGTGTTAAGCTTGAACATCCCTCCATGGAAACTATTCAGATGACTCAGAAGGCTACACCTATGGGCAACCGGTGATTGGCAGCTTCATCACAACAACATACCCTCTCATGCATCATGTCTTGTGCAGAGTTTTTTAGTGTAACATCAAATCACCCAGGTGACTCAGCCCCCTACAGCCCAGATTTGGTGCCCTGTGACTTCTGACTTTTCCCAAAACAAAGATTACCTTTGAAAAGGAAGAGATTTCAGACCGATGATGAGATTCAGGAAAATATGGGGCAGGTGATGGTGACTGGGAGAACTGTGTGAAGTCCCAAGGTGCCTATTTCAAAAGGAATTGAGGTGTCATTGTCCTATGTACGATGTTTCTCTGATCTTGTATCTTCTTCAATAAATGTTTCTATTTTTCATATTACATTCTGGATACCTTCTGGAGAGACCTCATATAAAATCACTTTACTTTTTATTTATTTGTTTACCATTATGGTTCATGAAAATTGTTGACTTCATTTTTACCACATTTTGTGGCAGAGATTGTGGTTATTTTATATGAAATGGGGGCTATGTGGCATATATAATATTCATTGTAGAAGATCCTGGGGCAATACATGGCGTGTAGGGCTGCTGTTTGCATGAGGCACACTCTGGCAATGACAGTTACCCTGTGCAGTCTATGTTGAGAGTTTTCTGGCTTCTAATTAGGTGAGACATGCCCTACATATTAGGGTGCCAAAAAATTACTCTTTAAAAAAATGTAATACTGGTTTTATTTTAAAATGTTACTAAGATTAGCAAGTCCTGAAAAGTATATGCCTTTCTACCAGTAGGATCAACTTGAAGCCAATTTTTAAATTCTAAGGAATCCAGAAAATGTTATTTACACATATACCCAGCCCTGACATTTATGAAATAATGAGTGCATTTCAAATAGATAAAATAAGAAGGGATGAGTTTGCAGCTCTCTAGAGTTATTTTTGATTTTTGATATTTGATGGTCATTAGTCCAGCCAATTGAACAGTAACATGTGGTTCTGGAACATAAATCCCTGGGACTAATCCTAAACTCCCAACCACTATATTATGTGCCCTTCTTTTCCACACTTTCTTGCTGCTTGACATTTTTAAAATAAAGCTTTGTAACAGATTATGAGGGTTTGAGGATAGCTTAAAATATTGGGAGAGATCTTAAAGGTCAAGATCAAATTATTTCATGAAGAGATCATATCATTTAAATATTCAGTTCACAGTTGTCCTATATTTGTCCCCATTAGGTTAAAAAAAAAAAAACTACAGCTAGAAGGATGCTATTTTTGGCAACCTCAATTATGCAGTAGGAAGTATATCATTTGGAGTTTAATGAGGATATGGAGTATGCACAAGTCATTTTACCAAAATTTTGAGAATATGGACATAAATGTAAATGACAACTTACAAGTATTTAGTATAAATTCTCTTCCACGAGTGGCCATTTCTCAAACTAAAACCCAAGGTTGACTTTAGCCTGCAGTACTGAACTCTGGTCTGCTGAGTACCACTGTGCTAGGTTTGTTCATGCTGCTGACTTTTCTGGGAAGTGCATTGCCCCGCAGCTTCTGATAGTTCAAACAATACACAATATTCATTACCCTGATTAAATCCCAGCCCCTCTTGGAAATACTGTCTTCCTACCCAGCCCACATTAATATGATTCCTTTCTAGATTCTTATTACCACAGTAATATGTTCCTTGCAAAGGCCAAGATATTTTAAGCAACCTAGGTGTTTATAAATAGATGAATGGATAAAGTTGATCACACACACACACACACACACACACACAATGGAATGTTACTCAACTATAAAAAGAATGACATTTTGTTATTTTGAACCTAGGGGGTATCATGGTAAGTACAATAAAATAAGTCAGACAGAGAAAGATAAATACTGTATGGGTTTACATATATGTCAAATCTAAAAATAAAACAAAACAAAACAAAAACAAGTTCACAGAAATAGAGGACAAAGTGATGGTTGCCAAAGGAGAGAGAGTAAGAGGATAAGCGGAAAAGGTGAAGGGGAATGTAGTCAATAATATTACAATAACTTTGTACAGTGACAGATCAACATTAGGCATAACGAGGTGAGGTGATCACATTGTAAGTTATACAACCTTGAATCACTATATTGTTCACCTAAAATAATATAATGTTATGTACAATCTATAATTAGTTAATTAAAAAAAGATTGCTCCTGGCTTCACAGTCTTCAAACAACTGTATTATAATAACATTTCCCCCCAAAAAATCTTTGAGCTGCACAATCTAGGGACCAGGTTTACATTTGTGCAACTTGAGAAAGCCCATAATGTATTCAATGGGCATACTATAAGGTTCAAATTAGATTAACAGATTGACTGTAATTTTATAAAGTATACTACTTTAATATTCCTTTGCAAAATTAATTAAAGGTTTTGCTGCTTCTTAGGATGTAGAAGGTTGCAAAGGAATGTCTGCATTATATTTAAAATAAGAAAAAATCAGAAAAAGTAAAAAAAAATATTTTCTCTCTGAGAGCTGAGAGATTAGACAAACAGCTGGATTCAATAACAAATGGCTCTAACACACTTGAAGGAGAGATGGGGCACATGCATGGAACACATGCTCCATTTATATATTATAAATGAGAGGAAAAAATGGAAGCCATAAAAATAATCACAAAGAAAATGACTTAAATATAACAAATTCTTAAGGGCCAAGTATGAACTTGCACTCAGCTTAGAACTCTTGGGAGGACCGGATTCATAGGAAATCCACACCTCTTGGCATCTCTTTCCCACAGACCTTCTCTAGGTAATGATAAGAAGTATTTAGAGCAGAAACCTGAGTGTACCCTTTGGTTTATGTTTAGCACTTGGTAAGATCTGAGGAGAGAACAGGGGAAGACCTTCCATAATCCTGACAGACATAAGCAAAAGGGAGTGCTCAGCTACAGCAGGAAAACTGTCTAAGTCCGGAGCAAGGAGCTAAAACACCCTCTTCCCCCACACTCTTAAGTAAAAGTCATCAACAAAGAGTAGAATATACATTTTTCCTGCCTTGCACTGACATTATGGAAAAACCATCTTCCATGGTAGAAAGAGCAGGACACTTATTCCTAATACGCTGATACCAAGCAGAGACATGCTACAGGGCCGGGTCAGGAAGCTCATTCAAGCCAAAGAAATCCTACCAGTAAAAGGTGGGTTTTATGTGCCATGAGAGAAAGGGCAGAAAACCTGAATAACTGAAGGCTCAACTCTTTAGGTTTAGGTTCACAGGCCTGCCTAAGACTGAAGCCAAATCAGAAAATCTGAGAAACAAACACTTTCTTCCTTCACTCCCCTTGCAGGGAGTCTTACACAGAGTTAAATGTAATAAGAGCTTATCGCTAGGTCAGTGGCAAGAGTTCAGAGAGTTACCTCTTCTATGATTTGTATGTAGTATGTGCTGAAAGCTGAATTTGAAGTAGGAGAGAAGCACTCAGAAAAATGTGTCTGGCTTCAAGCCACACAGTAAGCATGAGAGCTTCAGTTGATCACTGAAGTAATTTAAAACACTGAAGGTAAATACAGCAAGCACAAAATCCACACCCAGCTCAACTACTGGCTATACTAGCCAACCCCACACACTTACGACTCAAAAGAAGAATGAGAATACAAATTTTTAATTATGGTTATATGCAGCATACCAACATTTCAGTCAATAAAGGGCTGCATATACATAGTGGTCCCAAAAAATTATAACAGAGCTGAAAAATTCCTGCCACCTAGTGACATAGTAGTGCAACATATTTTTCATGTGTTTGTGGTTGATGTAAGTGCACACATGCACTACCAGTTATGTAAATGGATGATACATACAATCATGTACAGTACATAATACTTGATAATAATAGTAAATGACTATGTTACTGGTTTATATATTTACTATACATTACTTTATAATATTATTTTAGAATGTTCTCTACTTATTTAAAAATAAAAGTTAACTGCAAAAGAGTATGGCATGTTATGCCAACAGTAGCCTCATAGGAGATGTATTTACCTCACCTCTTCACTGCATCTTTTTTTGTACTTAATTTAGTTTTGTGTTGTTTTGTCTAGTAACATGTTGTACAGACTTGTAGCCTTGGAAAACAGGCAATACCACATTGCCTAGGCGTGTAGTAGGCTACACCATCTAGGTGTGTGTAAGTGCACTCTGTGATGTTCGCAGGACCAAATCGGCTAATGGATTGTTTCTCATAATGGCTACTCTCTCAGAATGTATCCTCATCATTAAGGGGTGAATGATTATAATTACTTTAGTTTCTATTTTTATAAGAAATATCTGTCATTTAATACAATAATTATGAGACAAGCAAAAACAAGAATAAAAATGACCCATTATAAATAGGAATATATTCAACAAAACTAGATATAAAGGTGATTGTAATACTGGAATTATGGAAGAGGAATTAAAAAATAAAGCATCCAAGAACTGTGGGAAAGTGTCAAATGGATTAACGTGAGTTTTGAGTCAGAAAGAGAGATTGTGGAAAATGAGGCAGAAGAAACAACTGAAGTGACAATAAGTGAAGATTTTCTAAAATTAATATCAAAGTAGATTTCTGGCCAAGAAATATTAGTTTAATAAAAACAAAAAGCTAAATTATAAAATGATAAAAAGTTAAATTTTCAAAAAGGTATAACAAATTTAATTGTGAATGTACATAATAATAAAATTTCAAATTAAATAGAGCAAATCTGAGAGAACAATTTACAGATACATGTATAGTTAGACTTACACATCTCTCAGTAATGCACAGTTTTATAGCTCAGTATAAACAAGACTCTGGAAAAACATAAACTAGCACAATACTGTCAAACGAATTGACATGACTGACATTAAAGAAGAACCACTAACAGGAGCAGATTACAGGTTCTGTTAAAGTGCATCTGAGACATTCACTAAGATAGATCATAAACAACAAAAGCCATAACATTTAGTAAATTAAAGAAAAATCATATGCTATGTTCTCTGAAAACAATGACATTAAACTAGAAATAAGAATGAGAGAATAAATAATAATATACCCAACATATTTGAAAAATAAAAAAAAACATGCTTTGAAATAATGCATGAGTATAAGAGTAAATCACAAGACAGATTTTAAAAATATTTTGAATGGAATGAAAATAAAATCACAATATATCAAAATTTGTAGAGTGCATCTAAAGATACTTTAGATGCACTCTAAAAGGGAAATTTATAATGATATGTCCTTTAATGAAAAAAGTTTCAAATTTAACATAAAGTAAGCACAAGGAAGGGAATAACAATGACAAAAGTAGTCAATTAATTAAAATTCATGTTTTTATTTAAATTTCCAGATAGTTGCTCTAGGGACAAAAAAATGTAGTACCTATGTCCTTGTCTTTCATATGGCTGAATTTTCACCAATCTTACTTTTATAAAGCTATTTCAAAATGATCAAGAATTAATTTAAGTGATCCCTATACATGGTCCAAGCTCATGTTTAATTTCAATGTAACAGTCCCCCACCAAAAAGTGCTACCAGAAGTCCTAATAACTTTTCTCTTTACTTATGATGAAATTTTGATTTGTATTTTGCTCTTTGTGCTGTCATTGTGGCCCAAGCCTTGCATAGTAAAAAGTGAGCATCTGGAACCCATCAGCTGTGCTTATTCACATCAGTTTTGTTTTGTTTTGTTTTGTTTTGTTTTGTTTTGTTTTGTTTTGTTTTGTTTTGCCTTTGTGTTGATACCAATAGTCTGGCCAGACTGCTGGGAGCAGGTGCAGGGCAGGGGACAGGAAAGGCTGCTGGAGGAGGTCATGAACTGCCCAAGGCAGCTGGTGGGGTCACAGTGTCTGAGTAACTGAGCTCATGCTTGGCAAATGTTACTCCCCCAGTGGGAGCGTCCTGCTCCTGGTGGCAGATCCCGCACCCCTAAGCGAGATGGTGGCAAGGGGAAGTATTGGGCTGAGCATACGCAAGGCTAGTAAGCTAATTGGATACAGGGGAGAGCTCTCCTACAATGTTCATTGGGAGTGGGACCAGGGAAAAGCAGGCGCATGTGCCCCAGAAGTCAGAATGGTTGCAGGAGGAGAGGCTAAATTGAAGAAGCCCATCAGTCTAACCTAGGGAAAAGAAGGGATTGGTTGGGGGATGGATCCTCCTGTAGCACACGGGAGCTTGGGAAGTTATCTGGGCATTTTTGAGAAAGCACTTGGTCCGTTTCATACCTGGATCTAATATAAACACAGGGAAACAAAGTTCTCAGGCTCATGGCTGCTTCTTGGAAGCTGCACCCAGATGGTATGCTGGTTTGCCGACTCCATGGGCTGCATGACTCCATGGCCTCCAAGAGGGAGTCTGTCTGTCTTGCCCAATTAGTAGAGCACTTGCCAGTGCCTCTGTCAGCTCCACCACCCAGGAACATGGGACCTTGCTGCTAGAAGCTGCATGGCCAACAGCAGGGCCAGCACCACTCACAGCCTCCACAAGGGAGCATGAAGCCAGAGAGCAGCCCACTTAGCCTCCAAAGGACAGTACTTTAATATGGAATGGGAATTCTGGGCACTGCCTTTGGTTTTGGTCTTGCTGGGCATGGCTGGGTTTGGTCTGTGTTTTGCAAAAGAGATGAGCCTGATGAGCCTGGAGATGGGGAGCCCCCCACCCACTCAGATCATTGAACATTTGAATAAAAACCCTTTACTTTCACACCATCCTCTGCCTCTAAAATTGGACTTTTGATGATGATGGGCAAGAGAACCCCACTTTGGTTCAGTACCAGTTTTGTGTATATTTCTGTCTTGTACTTTCAACCAATTAGGGTTTGATATTCAGAATATTCCTGTTATAACTGGCATACAGTTGTTTTACAGTACTTTCATCTAATTTTATAATATTTTTTCTTTAATACACAATAAAAATTCTAGGAAACCATGGCTTAAAGTAGCCTCTCATCCTACAAATAAAGTTTCATGAGGGGAAACTCAAGTAACATTGCCAAATTAGAATGACATGAAGTTCAAACACAAAACAAAAAGCAGAATGCAAAAAAAATTTCTCATATATTTCTATGTCTATTACAACAAAGGAGACAAAATTATAACAAACATTCAGAAGAAGAAAAAGTGGTTTTCATTCTCTCTTGCCTGTTGCAACTATCTGAAAGCCAAACTTTTAGGTAGAAGCTGTGTAAACTATGCATATTAAAAATGTAGAGGAAAAATATGCAGTATACAATTTCTTTCTAATTGCATTATATTTCTTTCATAAAAATGTCATACTACACAAGAGAAACTCAAGAGTCAAAGGAGCTCCACAGAAATTTGAGTTGAAGGCAGTGATTTTCCTACCTAACTTTAATACATAATAAACAAGTTGGCAATAAAATCTTCAAAGGTGATCTCTAAAGAAATGATTTGCTTTGAGTTGTGTAAATAATAAAAATGCCCCCTTTTTTTCCTCTAGTAAGCAGAGAGGCAAAACATAGCAAGTTTTGGATATTTTTGAAGGCAAGAATGACATGACATTGGCACTCACCAGTGAAAAACGCAGTGTATTCATAAATGATATTTTCATAGTGATGGAGAGAAAGCGAGATGCAGCAGGAAGAACTGCAAAGCAGAGCAAAGGTTTTCTGATCTGACTCTGCCACTCATTTCCTGGGCACAGGCATTTATGAATCACTTAACCTCTCCTGGTCTCCTGGTTGGTTAAATGTTAAGTTTGGTTTAGATAATTTCTAAGTTCTCCTCTAGTAAGAATAAAGGCAAGGCGACTTTGGAAATTTTCAAGCTTTGTATTCAAGTATGCAGAAAAGAAAAGTAACTTCAAATTATGTACTCAATCTGGTTAGCATTTTATGCCCATTCTCCCTGATGTAACTAACCTAGGTTTATTTCAGCTAAAATATTTTAGGCTAATTTTAAATTTACTTCTTAAAGGAGTTTCTCTTCCTCCTGATTAATTTTTGCTTGGGTAACCTCTATATTGTCATAGTATTAGCTGCATTGTTTAATCATTTGGTGCATTATCTGTTGAGGTGTGTCCATCTTCCAGTCTGCTTCTTGCCATAACCATGCTCCACAATGATATCCTCTGAAAGATCTGAGTCTGATCAGCATAGGCAAAGTCCCATCTTGTCACAGCTCTACAGTATGTTCAGGTCTTCTGACTTTGTTCTCTTTTAACATCTATAAACATCTTGGTGGCATGGGAAAATTTAGCTCTTCCCTCCTGCCATTCTTGAAATAGGAGACCCCTTTTCAGATGCCTTCATTAATTTCAGCTTAGATACAGTTCACTTCCGTGTATTCCCACAGTGAATGCCCATGATGCTGCTTGGGCAGCAGGGCCAGATTCTAGTAGGATTTCAGATTCTCTAAACTATAACAGTTGGATTGTATCCTCTCACCAGAACGTAAACTGAGGGTGGGAAGACTAAAGGTTTTCTTCACAAAGAGATAAACTGAATAGTAACTTATCACCCCTTCACAGAGGGTTCTAGGTTAACCACTTTGCTTCTTTTTATACTTTTTTCTGTTTCACTCCCCAGGCTTATGGAATTTTTATTTAATTTCAGATATGTTTGCTTGAGAGAAAGAAAGATGAAAAAGATAAGGTCAGATATTCTTTTCGTCTTAATTATCCCAAGATCTAATCTTAGCCTATGATGCTCAGAATCTGAAGTAGAGTTTTTTTTCCCTCAAAGTTATTGCCATGAACTCCAAAATTCTGTTTTGAACTTCAAAAGCTTTTAGCATTTTTGTCACTTTTTATTGAGAGCACTGATGGTGGGTAGGTAGGTGGATTTGTTTCTCCAGCCTGAGGAAAATAATTTCTACATCAGCACAGAGTGAGATATAGAAAAGCACCAGGTGATTCTTAAGACTATTTGTTCATATAACTTGCAATGATTTTCTTTTGCCTCAGTTTTTATAAAGTAAGATACTCTTGACTAGTGGACATTCTTTAGCCTGTTATAGTACACAAAGTTGATAGAAGTACAGAGTTTGGTATATATTTTTAAGACCGTAAAAGCTGGTAGATTCTGAGCATAATTAGACCTTTCCAAGGAATGTAATGATTTATTTTTGTGTTCCTGAGGAATACACAGGGATATGGAAGTTGTGTGGATTATTTTCTATTTGACTTCTTGACAGGACCTGGTCACAGACCTGTCCCTTTAGAAAAACAGAATGATGATTTGGTCCTAAAATTTTAACTCTCAATAAATAATGTGAAAATAACTCAAAATAATTCTTTGAAGCCCAGATGTTTATCGGTAAGTTTATTCCTATGTCTACTAATATAGGCATTACTGAAAGCCTCTACCTAAAGGAGCATCAAAGATGGAAGGCATTGCGAAAGGGACCAATCTTATACAAAAGAAAAGAAAATGTCATTCTCAAATTGCAGAGCTGGCTATGAATTATTCATAGACCACCAAACATAACAAATTTCTGGTGTTATTCAATCACTAGAAAGATTTTAATATGAAGAAAGTCCAATTCTCTTTGGTAATTGCATATTTATTTTATTGTATTGGTTCATTGTCAGCACCAGGAGATGGTTATCCTCTAAAGAAACCATCTTCCACCAAGGATTGGGTACTAGAAACAATTGGAAATAGAATATAATAGAATAAACAAATTCATTATCAGGGAAAGTAAAGTGGATTTTGGTTTTCTGCAAATAAGTCCTTTCTTATCATAGCTAATCTGCTAGAAGGTCCTGTAGCATCATCCCACTGGTATTGAAGACTGCCTTGCACAAGGTCATTATCACTAGAAGACACGATTAATTTCACATTTTAATACTATAACTACTAAGTCAAATGAGGTGCACATGCCGACTAATCTGAGTCAGTTTTGTTATTATGTGGAATAGAAGAAATAAAACAGCATGAATATCTTGTTATAAACAAGAAGAATAAACTTTTAAAAATAAATATTTTTCAAAGAATAAGATTTCATTCCTAAACTAATAAAGCATACAATCATTTCTATTTGCTCTCTCAATACTTTAAATAAAAACACAGGGTGCAATCAAGAACAGAGTCTGAGCATTTGTGTGGACGTGTGCTTACCCATCCAATCTGTTTTACTGGAGGTGCACAGGTTTAGTTTCCTTTTCCCAAGTTAACACTGACGTTTTTCTCCACTTTAAAAACTTGTATCCTTTGTAAGTGCAAACATGATATGCAATTCTAATATAAATTTTGAAAAATAAATAAGATAACTTAAATTCAAAGTTAATCAGAATTATATACAATTAAATATTTAATTCATCTGTCACACTACTCACATTTAAAGGTTTAATAGGCACAGGTGACTATTAGGTGCTGTAATAGACAGTGCAGACATGGAACATTCCATCATTGCTGAAAGGTCTGTTGGACAATGCTACCTCAAAAAACTTGAAACCATTTTAAAGGCTGCATAATAATGTCCCATCATTTGTTGTACAATATTTACTTAAGTATTTTTATATTGTAAATTTGAAGTGCTTACAGATTGACTTTTTTGTTTGTTTTTTTATGAATGTTGTAATTGTGGTGGTTGTTATTTCAGTATTAAAAGTAATGATATAATGAATTATATATAATGTACCTCATGCTTTATTTGGGAAATGTTCATACAGTGACAGTTTTTTCCTTTTGTGGCCACATCTAAAACTTGTATGACAGAATTATTGGCTAGAGTAAAGAACTTGAGAAAGCAACAACTCCATTTAAGTATGAGGAAAGATTATTTCAAATTATTTTTATTTTCACATCAATTTGATGGTAGATATTTATATAGTTATACATGTCAGTTTTTAAAAAGAGTATCTTTGGAGCCTGAGGCAACTGTGAATTTACAGTTTATTAAGTGAACTAATAAGATCAGCTTTAGTCTTAATAGAGTTCATATACTATGTACTCTGAGAAACAGTAAGTTTCCTCAAATAACCAACTTTGTTTTGAATAAATATTTTGAAAAATCACTGAGCAGTAAAAGTGTTTAATGCTCAATAAATGTAGCTTTTCAATGCCTCCTGCCATTATATGGTTTATTAATAAAGTAATACCTTCCTTTTCTTTATAAATTTTCATATACAAGAAATATCTAGGTAGCAGAGTAGTACAGTAGTTTAAGCACTTTTATAAGCATACCAGAAACAAGTAAGTCTTACGCAGGATAATTATGTGAGAAAGTAAATGATGAGAAGATTAGCCCCATTATTACACATTTTCTACAAAGTTTTTTCCTTGTAATTAAATTTGATTTTTCCAGGAAATTCTTGATGCTTCCATTTTTTCTTAACTTGTAATTAAAAAATTATTTCTATGTTCCTTCTCATTTTAAAATAGAAATCTTGACTCTGGGAGAAACATTGTCTAGATGATAAATTTTAGGGTCATAAGGAAGGGACTTCACTCTGGTCAGCAACCAGAGACACTTTTTGTGCATCTCTGAATCTCACCCTTCAAACTCTACTGCATGTGCCATCAGCACATGAAATAATAATTTTGGAGTTAAACAGAACTAGTTTCAAATACAAGCTTCAGGGCATACTAACTGGGTGACTTAGAGTAAATTATGTGATTTACAGACCTCCTTCATGAGGAATCAATGAGAATATGAACAGTAAACAGTATGGCACATGGCACATAGCAAACTCTCAATACTTGTTAGTCGCTGTTGTCATTGAAGGGGACAGATCAAACTAAACTTTGAAGAATCTTCTTTCACTTAAAATTTTAAAATATAAACACATTAGACTACCAATTTACACCATACACCCAAATAAACTCAAAATGGATAAAAGACTTAAATATAAGTCATCATACCATAAAAGTCCTAGAGGAAAACATAGGCAGTAAAATTTTAGATATTCCATGTAACAATATTTTTGATGATATGTCTCCTAAGGCATGGGAAATAATGGGAAAAATAAAAAAAATAAGACTACATAAAATTAAAAAGCTTCTGCACATCTAAAGAAACCATCATCAAAATGGAAAGGGGACCCACTGTATGAGAGAACATATTTACCAATGACACATTGGACAAGGATTTAATCTTCAAATTTATAAAGAATTCACACAAATCAACACCAGGAAGACAAACAATATAATTAAAAAATGGGCAAAGGACCTGAACTGACACCTCTCCAAAGAGGACATACAGAAGGCCTAGAGATATATGAAAAAATGCTCAACATCATTAGCCATCAGAGAGATTTAAATTAAAACCACAAGGTGTTATCACCTCACATCTGTCAATGACTATCATTAATAAATCAACAAACAACTAATGCTGGTGAGGATGTGGAGAAAAGGGAACCCTAGTGCACTGTTGGTGGGAATGCAGACTGATACAGCCACTGTGGAAAACAGTATGGAATATCATTAAAAAATTGAAAATGAAACTGCCTTATGAACCAGGGATTCTACTGTTGGGAATATACCATAAGAATCCTGAAACATCAATTCAGAAGAACTTATGCACCCCAATGTTCATAGTAGCACTGTATACAATAGCCAAGTGTTGGAAATAGCCTAAGTGCCCTTCAGTAGATGAATGGATAAAAAACTGTTGTACATTTACACAATGGAATGCTATGCAGCACAAAGAAAGAAGAAAGAATTCCTACCCTTTGTGACAGCATGGGTGGAACTGGAGACTATTTTGCTAAGTGAAATAAGCCAGTTGTGAAAGACAAATACCATATGATATCATTTATAAGAGGAATCTAATGAACAAAATAAACTAACATGCAAAACAGAACCAGAGACATGGAAACAGGGAACAAACTGAAAGCTACAAAAGAAAAAAGGGTGGGGAAGGAATGGTGGAAAGAAGACTAAAGGATTAGTCAGAGAACATGTATGAATGACCTGTGGACATAGACAATTGTGTGGGGGTGGACTGTGGGGGATGGGTCAGGATGGAGGAGGACAAAGGGGGAAAACTGGGACAACTGTAATAGAATAAATAAGAAACATACAAACATAAATAAATATAAACACAGAGTTCCAAAGAAATAAAATGGATTTTCCTAATTTTTACTTTGAAGTTGAATGGCTAATAATGTAAATCTCTCATGTGTTTATATAGTACTTTTTTTTCTGAAGCATTTGTTTAGTATTATTTTTATTTAGGTATATTTGGTTTACAAGATATTAGTTATATTAGTTACAGGTGTACAATACAGTATTCCATATTTTTGTACCTTATAATGTAATCTCCCCACAAATTCCAGTAATCACCCATTACCAAGCAAACTTATCATAATACCGTTGACTATATCCCCCTTCACCTTTTTTACCCATCCCCCAACTACTCCCCTCTGGCAACCAGCCTTTTAGTCTCTACTTCCATCAGTCTGTTTTTGTTTTGTTTTGTTAGATTCCACATATAAGTAAAACCATACAGTATTTGTCTCTCTCACTGACTTATTTCTCTTAACATAATACCCTATAGGTCCTTCTATGTTGTTGTAAAAGGCAAAATTTCATTCTTTTTTATTGCTGTGTAAAAATTAATTGTACACACACATATATATATATATATATTTGTGCAAAATGGAATTAACTTCTGGCAAGCAGGCCACTTGTAAGACAGGTTTCCCCCCTAGGTGAGTGGTCCATGAACCTATCTGCATTCCTGTACCAGCTGGCGTTGTTGTGAGAGGCTGTGTTTGGCTTTAGTGAATTTTTTGAAAGCTCCTTCAACCCATTTGCCCATTTCATGGTGGGTGATTTATGAGTGCACCTGCCAACACCACAGTGAGTTTTCAGTAGCTTTAGATAAAAAAAAAACCAGCATGTCCCTTGTGCCCCACCCTCCCTATTCACCTAATCTCACTCCAAGTAACTTTTTTTTGTTTCCCAGATGAGAGAAGTCCTTGAAGGGAAACATTTTGCCCTTGTGTAAGCGGTGAAACAAAACCAGCAGAACCTGATTTTGAGCAGTGGAAAAAATGTCTTGATGGTGTATTGCATGCAATGGAGAGTACTTTGGAGGTGACTGAAGTTTGAACATGCACACTTTTTTATAAATGAATTCTGGGTGGGGGAGTGTTTGGGGCTCCCTATTATATATACAGATATTTATTACATCTTTTTTATTCATTAATCTACTGATGGACACCTAGGTTACTTCCATATCTTGGTTATTGTAAATAGGCTTTAGGGAATATAGAGCAATGTATATCTTTTTAAATTATTGTCTTGTCCTGGCCTGTGTGTCTCAGTGGCTTGAGGGCCAGACTGCAAAGCAAGGGTCACCATTTCCATTCCCAAGCAGAGCACATGCCTGGGTTGTGGGCCAGGTCCCCAGTAGCAGGGCATGTGAAAGGCAAACACACATTGATGTTTCTCTCCCTTTCTTTCTCCCACACTTTCACTCTCTCTAAAAATAAATAAAAATCTTTAAAAAGTAAGTAAATTATTGTATTTATTTACCCTTGGATAAATACCCAGGAAGAGGAATTTTGGCATCTATGATAGATCTATTTTTAATTTTTTTGAGTAATCCCCATACTTTTTTCCATAGTGACTGCACCAATTTGCATTCCCATCAGCAGTACACAAGTGTTTCCTTTCTCCACATCCTCACCAACACATGTTATTTGTTGAATTTTTTATACTAGTCATTCTGACTGGTGTGAGGTGGTATTTTACTGTGTTATGTTTTGCAGTTTACTGTTTATAAGTGATGTTGAGCATCTTTTCATAATTTGTTGGCCATCTGTACTCTTTTTCTAAAGAAATGTCTTTTTATGCTCTCTGTTCCTTTTTTTTATTGGATTGTTTACTTTTTTGTAATTGAGTTGTATAAGTTCTTTATATTTTTTTTAGACATCAACCCCTTATGCAGTTGAATATATCAATTGTGGATATGTTCTTCCATCCAATGGGTTGTCTTTTTTGTTTTGTTAGTGATTTCCTTTGCCTGGCAGAAGCTTTTTGGTTTGATAAAATCCGATTTGTTTATTTTTGCTTTTGTTTCCCTTGCTTGAGGGAACATGTCCAAAAAGATATTACTGATGTCAAATAGTTTACTATTTATGTTTTCTTCTAGGACTTTTATGGTTTCAGGCCTTATATTTGTCATTAATCCATTCTGAGATTATTTTTGTATATGCTGTAAGATGAATCTATACCTAGTTGCCTTCTCAGTCAAATGAGTCAACTATCAGCAATCCCAAATAATAGGGAGTTAGCCAGAATGAAACCTAAAGTTCTTGGAGCTCTAGTGCAGGAAATTAAAATGTAATATGCAAGAGTGTTGAGAGGTCACTATCCCATGTTTCTGTGGCAGAACAATAGAAAAAAGTGAAACTACTGCTTAAATTGGTTTCAGAATTTGAGTGTCATTGTAGTAGAAGAAATCATGTAGGAAATACCACAGTAATGAGAATGAAAACAGAGAAACATAAGATTTTGTTACAACTTTCATATGGATAATATCATATTAGGGAGTCGAAACAATGAAGTTATTACTGTAGCTCATCAAGTTGTCCCAACTTTTTATATGTAGATGGTTTTTAAGGCCAAGCAATTTGTGGAAACTATAAGGAAAAAACTGTTAAATCAATTAGTATGTAATATGTGTATGCATTTACTCAAGGGTTAGCAGACAACAGTGTTTGAATGTTGTAGACTCCAAGAGCTAGAAAAAACTAGATCCTGTGTGCTATTATTCTTATTCCTTAGTAAATTAAGCCTCCAAAAAATCAAGGAAACTGGGAAAACAAATATGGAGGAGATCAAAAAGCTTTCATAAAAATACAAATTTATGGCAAGATTGAAAAGAGAAAATTATCTAGACCAAAGACAGGAAAGGTAAGTAGACATTTCTTATTTGTTTCATATTCTCCCTTGGCCCTGGCCATTGTACCCATGCCCTATTCCAGTCTCAGATCCAGAGATTATGAGACTGAACTAGCAGTCCTGCATGTGACAGGGACCTGTTATTAATAATAAAAATATCTCACGCACTTTATATGCTCTACTGAGCATATGGGATCTCCTGGGATCTTAAATATATTATTGCATCTCATAGTAACCTTGAGAAACAGGAACGATTACCATCTGCTTTCTACAATTGACAAAGCTTAGGATCACGGAGGTTAAATGATATGCCTGATTGAGATGGGTTCACACAGGAATTTGCCAATGCCAAGTTCCAGGAGTGCTAGCAGAGCATTTATAGTTGAATATTTCTGTCAATCATGGAATTAAATAGCACAAATACTAGGTTCCCATTTTCAGATAATAAAATTGAGTCTTAGAGGCATTAAATAACTTGTACATGTTCACATACCTTGAGAATTATAGCTCTGCTACTTGTTCCTAGGATATCTGATTTTAACTTTGTCTGTTTTCTTTTAACAAACTAATAATCTAACAGTAGTTAAACTCTTTTAGTAGTTAAATGTAGATATTCTAATCAGTTAAAAATACCTGATTTGGGTTACTTGGAGACTGAGAAATTTGAGTTCAAAAATATGTTCTTAATTCATTGTTAATGAAATAAAATGTCCAATGCAATTAAAAATACTAAAATCATGGACTATTTTTAATGTTGTACTTTTCAATCTCATTATGTTTTTACCTTTGATTCTCCAAATGTTCAGTTGATAACTATTTATTGAATATATTAGTGGTATCAGCAAAACAATTAAATGCATGGAAATATAGTTTTAGGAAATCCTAAGACAAACAAAAGAAAAAATAGTACTGGTGCATGGAAAATATCTTGACATTTCCACATGATTTATTCTGTTATTACCTCTGTTAATGAATAAATGTACCAAGAGTATCCTAAACATGTGGAGTAAAAAAATTAGTACTAATCAATATTTTATGAAAGTAGAAAATAATTCATAATCAATCATTACACATGGATTAATATCTAATAAATCAGAAATTATGAAATACTTTATTTCATATCAAAATATCTGACTAAAGCACAGGATAATATAAGTGATAAACACTGAATGTGTTCATAAGATACCAAGAAGAAAGCCATTTATTTATTGGAGTCTATTACTAGGACTACAAAAATTGGCTGTTTAAGTAAACAGTCTTAACAGTAAGACAATTGCTATTTTGATCCACGGTTCCAGTTCCTGATAGCATTTCACTAAAATATGTATGTTAAATTAGAGAAATTTTAATTTTAAAAATATAGAATAAAATAAATACATGGATGAAAATAATAGCAATGATACCTAGGTAGAATTTAAATTAGTATTACAATTGGTGTGGATTTCAGAATATTTTTCAGAATTGATTAAGAGGATATAAAAAGTACATGTGGACAACAATAAGATGAGGAGAATAAATAAGTAGAAAAATATATTTGTATCATTCCTTTTGATCATAAGGAGAGAAAATATCTGGAACAAAAGCACCACTCTTGGCTGACATCTAGGTGAGCATTTTTAGAGAAACTTTTTAAGTTGCTATTGAGGTTTTAGCTACTATTTATTTATAGAACAGCAAATTAATGTGTCTGCCAGAAAATCCTCACTCACATAGGAATACATGTTTTATTTACATATTTGGCAGGATTCACTCTCAAAACACGGCTACCAATCTTAGGGGTCACCAAAGCTGAAGATGTTTCTTTAGGTACAGTGAGAGCAGAGTGACACAGGGAAGTTACGGGAAAGCATACAGCTGCCACAAAGACACTAATGTTGAGAGAGCTGAAGCAATTTAGGTTCATGGGAATGTAGAGGGAAGGAATTTACTCAGGTGGAAAGACAAAACGGCTTTTAGTAAAAGACTTAAGATCAGAATTTGACTTCTTCACTATGTGCTTTGCAAAGTTACTTAACTCTCAGTTGTAATGTGAAGGTAATGACATTTATTTCATTTGACTATTATGAGTATTAATTGAAACAATCTGCATAAAGCATTTAGCAGAGAGGCTGATATACAGTGAGCCTTCAAGAAGTGGAGTTTATTGTTCTGGCAAAGAGATGCACAGCAAAGATACATGATGCTGGCTTATTTAGTAAGTTGTTTATAGATTCTTATAATAGTTGTCTACACTTAAAACTAATTTTACTATATTTTCAAGTTGTTTCCCTCTTTGCTGCTAAACAATTTGCTTAAAGAAAATATGTACTTCTTGTGCAACATGTGAAAAGAATGCATGGCTTCTTGGGTTTAAGTCCAGAAGAGAAGCTGGGCTTATGCTTCTTTCAGCACAGGGATGGGCTCTTCAACTAATAAACTGTTGAGGCTGGGAGGGGTATAGTAAGGTTGGAGTCCATGTTCTTACACTGAACCAGGAAGAGCTAACTCCCTTATAACATAGTGATAGTATAACCTGGTGATTAGACATTTATATAACTTATTAAGTGACCACCCTGATAAATCTAATACCCACCTAATACTATATATTTTATTGTATTATTATTGACTACATTCCCTATCTTGTATTTTACATCTATAACTAGCAATTTGCACATCTTACTCTGAAAGGGAGAAGATAAAGGGAGGAGATTTAGAGTAAATATTGGAGAATGGTTAAAATGTGCATTGGTGGAAATGGCATTGGAGAATGGTTTTGTTAATTCACATACACATCAGCATTAAAAGGTTGTTATTCTTTCAAGATATCATGTCTTTAATTATAGATGTAAGGTTTCTAAAGGCGTTTTAAATAATTTTCCCCACTTTGTTTTCTTCTTCTTAAAAGAGTAGCATAAGATTATATTTCATCATTCGTATAAAGTTTTTTGCTGTTGTTATTTGTGTGTGTGTGTATGCTGGAATATATGAAATGGAAGCTGGGTATGGTTTAATTAATGAAGTATCTGAATTGTGTTGTTCTAATCTATGCAGAAAAAAGGCAATTTTGACTAAAGGCAATGCCTACTTAATCTAATTTTTGTTAAAATTACACATTTTGTACACATTTTATATTTTGATCCCTGTTTTCTATGTTAGCATAACTATGTATCTTATAAATGAGGTCATACATTCATACAGACTCTCCATTTCTGGTGTCTCTACTTACCTTATCTATGAGACTAAAATAGCTATCTATCAACTCACTCATGAGTTCTATCCTTTTGATAATTTCGAACCATACAGTTTTGCTCAGAGAGGTAAAAATTATTTCTCTTTCTTTAACAGTGTAGACTGTAAAAAATTTTTGAAAGATTTTATTTCCATGAAGAGACAAAGAAACCCACAAATAATTACCATCATTGACACAGTATCAGAAGAGAATACCTATGTGATCTTCTCGGTAACCTGAAGAGTCGGATATATGAACTAAAACCTGAATCTCAATTTAAATTTCAGAATTTGGACATGGCTCTAGTTTTGTATTTCCCCTACTTTCTTCAATGATATACAAGTGTGTCCCTTGGAGAAGTAGATATATATATATATATATATATATATATAATCACAAAACAACAAGGCAAATGGTAGCAACTTGAGGTCACTTACTGACTTATTTTTTCCATGGAAAGTAAATACTTAATTTTTATAACAGATCACCTGACCCAATAGAAAATGCAGACAGTGTGTTTAATATCCAAATGTGTTGTTAAAAAAATCATCAGTGCTGGTAGAATCCTTGCTCATCAGTATTCTGTGACTCCATGTTAAGATGAAAGCAGAGAAGAAACTACCGTTAGTGTAAGTGCAATAGAAGGAAGCTTATCAGAGACCAACCGCTTCTATTGTTTACTCGTTCCCACTCACAGGGACTTCAATCAATTGCAGCCTCTCCGCAGGAAGGATCTGACTGCAGGATAGAAAATTGAATTTCTTTAATAGTATTACAAGAGATCAAGACTTACATGATGAGTTTGGTATCTTGGACACAGAAGGAATTAATCACAAGAATGTCTTAAAAGTTGCTATTGACTTAGAGCATTTGATGTTTTCTAAAGATGAAACATTTTAAAGGAAGTGAATCTATACATACAGATATGCAGTTGCTGGAGTCCAATGAAATCATTGAAGTGTTGCATAAAGCATTTCCACTCATGGTAGAGGAAGTGGGGTGTACACAGATCCAGCAGTAAGGAGAATGAATTATGATAAATTTGGTTATGAGAATTGCACCAGTTTCTTGCATTTGACCCCCCACTTGTTTCAATCTGTAAGAAGAGCGAATAATGATTAAAGCAACAGTAATAGAAACATCAATAGTGTTGGGTAATATAATATGGCTTTATATGCATTATTTCATTAATTCTTACTATAACTTCTGATGATAGATAATATTATTATTCCCACTTTACTAATAAAGAAACTGAAACCCAAAGAAGTTAAGCAACTTTTCCATGCAAGACACATAAAAAGAGAGAATGCAGGAAATCAAACCCAGATATGCCTGAAATTAAACCCTGTGAAAATAACACATTATGAGTTTCACACAGAAGCAATAGAATCCCTCTGTTCTTTTTTCTAAAGAACTGCTTACAACCAAGTCCTCTTGCCTGAGCTCAACTGATATATTAAAGAAATGTCAACAGATAAGCATAGCTCTGTAGCATGAGTTATATGTAATCATGGAGGTATTTGGAAAGACTCCGGTTGATGAAATCACAAATGTGCCATCAAAGAAATTTACTTTTTGGAGCAGGAAGACAGACTTAGGAACATGGATGCTTTCTGGAAACCATTTTTTGTTCTTTCTTTCAAAGCTATATTCTTGTTTACTTAGTGTAATCTGGTAAGACAGAGTCTAGTTTCTAATCTTATAAAGCAATGGAAACACAGAATTCCCATAACTAACAGATAAGACTTTTCTAAATGTATTTTTTGTTCTTTTTAAGAGTATTGCATAGATCATTTGATGGTGTTCTTGTTTTGTTTTTTGGTTGTGGAAAGGGGGATGTGGAACTTTTTTGAGTGTTTTAAGACATCATATCACATATCTATTATGGAGGAATATAAAATAAAAATGAAAAAAGCTGAGCAGCAAAACTCTCCCTAAAAATAGTGAAAAAAATCAGGAGAGGTCTTGTCATAAAACCTGGTATCTTAAACAGATTAGATTCTTTGACTAAGACAGTTAAAATAATATGAAAATTATATCATATCCATTCTAATTAAATTTCATCTTCTGTATGTAGCATGTTTTCTCAGCCAGTTCTTCAAAATAGTTTTAGATCACATCTTAGTGGTCATATTTCTGGGTCCCCAGAACCCCTTATTAAGAATCACTGATGTCTCTAAGCCTTAGCTTGAGGTGATTTACATCAAGGGTAGGAATTACTTAGGATGCATATTGCCACCAGAGGAAAACCTGAGCTCTTGTCTTTAGTCTTGCATCCCGACCCTGTACCACTACCTTTTACACTAGTGCCTGACAACACTCATCCTTATGATGGTGTACAGTGTTTATTTCAGGTCCATGCAATAGATGTTGGCCTGGTGTCAGAAAACTGACCTGCTGGCACTAACTATGTTCAAAAAAAGATCATACAGAGAAATTAGCTTCAGGACAAAGACCACATGTAATTCAATGCAGCATTCCACTTTCAGTTATTTTCTCTTCAATTCACCCAGTGCCTTTACTTTACCAGCCTTTAGCTACTAACATATAATTCTTCAGCTTCCATATTATGTCTCTTACTCAGTGACGCTTTTACTCAACTCAGCCCCTCTTTTCAAGCACACTGAATCCCAACATCTCTCTCTCACACACATGCACATGCGCATGCACACACGCACATGCACACACACACCAGACTTGGCTTTCCTATTTTATTGACTCACAATACCCTCTTTCTTACCTTTATAACATGAATCACAATGCTATTATGTGATTTTTTAATTGTTTGATTAATTTCACCTGCTTTGAGTGACAGCAAATTTGATGGAGGCTGGGAAAAAGTCTCTCTTGTTTGCTATTTTATTGCTCATACTAGTACTGTGTCTCCACCAAAGTCAGCAGTAAGTAAATATCACAGAGTAAATAAATGATGAAAGTAAGTTTGGCCACTCAGGCCCCATTTCCTGGACTATGTTTCTTCAGATATCTGTATTCTTTTAATCAAATATTCATCTCTTTGATCATTGGTGGAGTTCAATGTTACACTTGGATGAGTTTCTCCAGTCTCTTTGCCCTGCTCAGTCCTAGCTACTACTTAACTCCTTTGTTTTTTGCTTCAGCCCTTACATGACTTCTGAGAGACTACTCCTCAGGCTTGTCATAGATTAGACACAAACTTCTGTCTGGAATTCCTTCAAAGGCCTTTACCAGTTCTCAAACATGGCATATTATTCTAAGATAGTTTTATATAAAACTATAACTGTATTTTCTTTATTACATTAATCCCTATCTTACTTTAAGATATAATCCATATCTTACTTTCTCTAGAGAGCGTTGTCTCAATCTGAATTAATTTGATGAATCAAATAATACAGTTTACAAATAATTCAAGCAATACGAGGAATGAAAATTGACCACTTCATTTGGCAATTATAAGGTTATTGCACTCCTTGAGCAATTTCAGAGAGTAGCAGTCAAAATTAAATCTGCGCCATCTATATATATCCAGCTTCCAATTATGTAACTACATCTCCATATAGATAGATCTATTTAGTTCATTTTTTTCTCTTTAGTATGGAGTCATATACCCAACTTTTAAATTGAAATCTCCATCAGAATGATACACAACTACTTCAAGTTCATTCAAATTAAAATCAAAGTGTACATCATGTTCTACAACTACATTGCTCCATCATCATTATGACCAAGTGTTCGTGAGTGTGTGCAAGTGTACCTACACATAGCCATCCTTCATCTCATGTTTCCAATCTGAGTGAATGCCACCACCACTCACACAAGTCAGAATTGGGAGGCATTTGGGATTTTTTCAGTGCTTACACTCTGAATATCATAAGTAGTAATGCTTCTTGATTGTAATGATACCCAGATCTGGACTAGATTAGAATCTTGATTAATCAATTTATTAAGTGTCTGATGTTAGAAAACATGCTTAAATTTCTTTGTATTTCTTGATTACCTACCTGCTAAGTGGGGATAACACTGCTATCTCCCAGGGAGGGTTAGTGTAATTGTTAATTAAGTAAGACTATACAGGTACAATATCTGAAATCTGATCTATTTTTCTTTGAATTACCTTTATTCACCTTTTCAATGCCCTGGTTCAAGCCTTCATCAAGTAATAATCTTTTGATTTTATTGTTTTATTTTGACCCCATCTCAACTTCATTCTCACACATTTACCAAAAGGATAAAGCCCCTCATTAACTCCTAACTGCCCCTTGGATAAATCTCTCACTCTGTACTGGGACTTGCAAGACTGTTGTAAATCTAGGTCTTTACTACCTCCCCCAGTTTTTTTCTTGCTTCTCTCTTCCTTATAGCCTTTGTTCCATCCATACAAAATGCATAAATGTTTCTTGTTTTGTGATATGGTTTCATGACCCCATGTCTCTGCATCTGCTATTTCTTCCTGAAAAGCTTTTCCTTGCTTCCTTTACCAGCTTAAATCCTATGTACCCTCAGTGCACCCTCTGGGCTCTTATTCTTTGTAGGATTAAACTCACCTTCTCAAGTAACTAGAGTGTTAGGATGCAGCCCATTTTTAACCATAGTGTCTGTCTGCATACATGGGACAACAGGCCCACTGGCTGGAGGTGGATGTCTGGTCCAAAAAAAAAAAAAAAGCAAAAAGAAATCATACACTGTTAGAATTTTTGACATATAATGCTTTGTTTTCAGTTTTAATGTGAATACTAAAACAGACTTACATGGGAGGCATGGACAACACCTTGCCCTGTGTTGGATGTGGGCTCAGCTAGTCCTGGTTTTAAATAAGGACTTTGCCCTTCACTTGGTGTGTAACTTGGGAAAATTATCCAGCCTTCCAATGCTTTAATTGCCTTCCCTGAAAAATAAGGGTAGAACACCTAACTCATAAGGCTATAATGAGAATTTCTACATAATGTATAAATCACCCATTATTTCTGACTATTCTCTATTTTTGTCAAGTTATTCAGGAGAATAAAAATGGGAAAAGAGTGTGAAGAGGTGGTCTGGCTGAGAAGGCATAATATTTAATTCAAATAAGCCAATAAAATCTATCATACAATAAAGAGTCTGTCTGGTGTTTGTCCTGGGTTCCTGTCATGTAGCTTTTAAAACCCTTGGTGTCCCTGAAGTGATAGATAGGAGAGTCTTTCTTATAGTACTGAAATGACTCATACTGAGTCCCTAGGTTGCCTTCTGATGGGAAATAGTCACCAGAAACACTTCTCAACCATGTGATTACAAGGTTGGGACTTTGAGTTAGCTCAGCCTCCAGGGAGGGTAAGGGGCTAGAGACTGAGTTAAACCTAGTGGTCAATGACTTAATCAATTAAAGCATTTCTATGTGATAAAAGTCCAAGTACAACTCTGCATACCAAGGCTTTTAGAGCTTTCTGGCTGATAAACACGTTGATGTCCTGGAGGGTAACTAACCATAATTCCATGAGGAGAGGACATGGATGTCCCTGCCACACCACATGCTGTGATTGATTATCTTCATTTGACTGGACATCCTCATTTTTATCCCTTGTAATTAAACTACAATTGTAAGTATGGTGTTTTCTTCAGTACTGTGAGTTGTTCTAACAAATTACCAAGTCTGAGGGGATTAGGGGAAACCCCAATTTATAGCAGGTTGGTCAAAAATAGGCATGGCCTATGGTTCTCTGAAGTGTGGCTGATATATGAGGTAAAAGCAGTTGTGTTGGACCAAACCTTTTAACTTCTTATGGCTGCAGTTTTTCTGGATGGCTAGTGCCCGAATTGAATTGCAGTACACCCATTTGGGCTTGGAAAAGAATTGAAGCCCTCCTCAAATATCTTTCTTTTGCATCTGCATCAGAGTAGCCTTAGTTTAGACATTGAATCTCATTTACAATACCATTATTCTTACATCAAAGAACTCCATAGGCCCTGGCTGCTCTGGTTGGTGTAGCTCAGTGAATTGAGCACAGACCTGCGAACCAAAGGATTGCCAGATTGATTCCCAGTCAGGGCATATGCCTGGGTTGTGGGCCAGGTCCCTGGTGCGGGACTTGTGAATGCAACCACATATTGATGTTTCTCTCCCTCTCTTTCTCCTTCCCTTACCCTCTCTCCAAAAACAAATAAATACATTTATTTTTTTAAAAAAAGAACTCCATAGTCCTCATCTGCTTTAGGTTTAGCTCAAGACTCTTGACCTTGAACTTTCTAGGAAGTATTTTCACAACTGATACCTTGGGCTTGTTGCCAAGGAGACATACTTTTCCTAAAAATAACAGCATATTTTCTCTGTTATCTCTACTCTAAATTAAACTGGGGTTGGGTCATTTAAATTAACTCCTCTTAGCCCAGATTTTTAACACAAAGAGTTGTTCTCTTAAATGTAGTAAACATCCATTCTATCCTGTCTCTTGGCTCCAAAGGTGGATATTTTAATGATCTGGGCATCCCTCTGTCCTTGATGGGTAGGTCTTGTGGTAAATGCAATGGTAGTAAATCCACAAGTCAAGACTTAAAATGCCATATAAAAAGTAAAATTTATTTCATACAAATCTAGCCTCAGCCTTTCTCTAGGACTGTCTTATTACATTGCTTGTTACAATATTACTTTCCTGTTCTCATCCTCTTACTTGGCTCCCCTCCTTCTTCCTTCCTCCCTTATTTTTTTTCCTCCCTTTCTCTTCTCCCTTTCTCTCTCTCTTTTTCCTTCCTTTCTTTCTCTCTCTCTCTCTTTCTTTCTTTCTTTTGAATTTATCTCCTTTTATCTAGTGCTTCATTGTAGTTGCTCTGTTTTGTCTTTACTTTCTCTTATATTATGAATTAGTAATCTTGGAACCAAGCCATATAAATAACTGGTATGTGCTTCTAGGTGCCAAACAATTGAAAGCTTGGGAAGAATTCATGCTGGGAAAACTATGGTGTGTTATATGAAACCAATGGCAACAGGGTAAGATTTGTAGCAGTAAGGACTGTATAAATCACCTTCTTGATTAATATACAAATGTTTAGATAATATTCTGACACTAAGGTAAATTGAAGGGAAGTGTGATGAATGGGAATCATAGAGTGGAGAGTGGTTAAAAGCAGGCTGAGGGATGAGTAAAGGAACCAAGTTATTCAATTGTTTCTTAGGTTTTCTGCTTCACAATTGAGGACTTCATGTTTCTATATGACTCCACTTGACCTTAGAGAAGCCTTTTTCCAGAGACCAGGAAGAGTTTGTAAACTTTATTCTAGGAAAGCTGAGGAATACATTATTAATGTATTGAAATTCAGCTTAGTTCTAGCCAGGTGGCTCAGTGGTTGGAGCATCATCCTGTGCACCAAAAGATTGTGGGTTCAATCTTCAGTCAGGGTACTTATCTAGGTCGTGGGTTTGATCCCCAGTTGGGGAATGTACAGAAGGTAACCAATCAATATTTCTCTCTCACATCAAAATTTCTCTCTCTTTTCCTCTCTCTCTAAAAAATCATTAACATATCCTCAAGTGAGAATTAAAAAAAATATTCAACTTAATTTAACTTTGTCTCTACTTGCATTAGTCCTGAAACTTTCCAGTTCACCCTGTTGTCAGCGCATTGCTACCTCCCTTCTCCAGCTCCTCAGCTTTCTTTCATTATTTCTTGCAACTGAGGCTCTATCTAGTTTTATTTGCCAAATGCATTCCACCAAAATCCAGCTCACTGATTGGACAATTTTTCCAAAAGACCAATTGACTAAATGTGTTTTTTAAAACTATTTTTGCAATTTATAGCAATTCAAATTAAATTAGTTTTAACACTTTTTGAGATTTGTATAACTTTTTAGTTGTCCAACTTTCCTTTTAGCCTATCAATAACTTTTTAAAGTTTTTTTTTTTCAATTTGTTTCTGCACCATCTTCTTGCAGCTAAATCTAGTGGGAACTGGAAGGGAGAGAAAGCTTTCATCTGGAGAAAAAACTAAGAAGAGTTTATTCAGAAAATTGTCCTTTTGATAATTTAGCCATTGGGATAATTGGCTTGAGGCAAATTGGCTCAGATAGAATTAGCCTTCTTTCTGCAACATTAGGCAATAAAGCTAAAAGTTTGCCTACAAACTTTCAAAGACGATAATTTTTTAAAAATTTTCTGTCAGGTTCCCAGAAAACTACAAAACAAAATCCTGTTGGAACCAAAAGCTAGACACGACAGAAGCAGTTGTACATTTTGCATGCTTATTTACAATCTTGAAATATGTATTAACATAGAAAAGTTGGTTTGTTAAATTTAATAAAATGGGACCAAGTTCTTAAGGAGGTAGTATAATGGGAGCTGGGGTATGAATAAAATTGATTTGTGATGGAGAATAATAAGATTGCTCTGACAGCAATCTTTCAACTCCCAGCAGAGACAAGGATGGTTTCAGAGATTAGGTAAAAGCAGAATCTTTTCTGTGTACAGGGCTTGTTTCTCTTAAGCTTGCAGTTTAAAAGCCTGGTGGAGAAGTGACAGCACTGTGTTATTCAGCAGTACAGAAATTGTCAGAAACCGTCAGCTATGGGCCAGAAGGATGCCTTCTAATAAGTGGAAGGACTGCTAACTCCTATGTGCCAGCAAACAGTTCTGGAGGACCATGCTCTCTGGGAAGATTGACAGTGTTTATGCCTCAGAAGCTCCACTCCACCTGGATTCCACAGGAACTCTTCCCTTGCACTTGATTGCAACAGTGATTTACACCCTTTTAGCCTCACTGAATATGTGTCTTTGAGTATATTTCTACTGTCAGCCCTGGTAACCTATTTGAATGTAGAAATCAGTAGACTGGCCTGTGCCATGGCAGAAGCTTTGAACGCCACCTCACAAGTCATCAATACCATTGATCAAGAACTAGGACAAGTTAGAGAAGCAGTATTGGAGAACCATTCAGTTATAGACTACCTTCTTTTAAGACATAATCACAGATGTGAAGAATTTAAAAAAGTCTGTCTTTTCTTTCAACCCGACTGATAATTCCTAGCTCATAGAGCATAAAATAAAACAAGTAAATGAAGCAGTATCCAACATAAAACAGAAAGAGGAATTCTTTGATATCAATTTGCCTAAAGTAACCTTCTGGCTGCCTAGTATTACTGGTCTTAGAGAGGCATTTGTTGTTTTCATTTTTGGTTTTTTTTTTTTTTCCAGCATCATAGCTTGCTGTGGAATACAATGTACTCCCTTATGTAGATCTGCAATTAAGTGTATTCTTAAACCCCCTACCTGACTGTTTAATGCTAAGATATGTGCTCAACAGCAAAATGACTACTTCTGAATTTCACCACAGCCTCATATGAAATAAAATACAAGATAGATACAAGATACAAGATAGTGTAAACTAACAGTGGAGGAATGATGGGGGACTCGAAAGTTGGAAAATTTTTGTTTAAGTAATAGCTAATAAGCTTAATAATCAATGTAAGTAAAAGCTATTGTTCCAAGAACTGAAGGTATGACCCACCCTGATTCCAGGAGACCATAAGCAGTTCCACCTTTGTGCTTCAGGAGGACTGTAAGCAATTCAAGATGGTATCTGAGCCATTCTACTCCAGGGTGAGATGACCACCACCCAGGGTACAGGTAAAAAATACTGCCCAGGGCAAGAATGCTAGGGTTTTTTCTTAAAGATATTTATTTATTTACTTACTTATTTATTTATTTATTTAGAGAGGGGGGGAAGGGAAGGAGAAAGAGAGGGAGAGAAACATCAATGTGTGCTTGTCCCTACATGTCCCTAACTGGAGACCTGGCCCACAACCCAGGCATGTGCCCTGACTAGGAATCAAACCAGCAATCCTTTGGTTTGAAAGCCCATGCTCAATCCCCTGAGCTACACCAGCCAGGGCACTACATTTTTTTTTTTTAACCCAGTTAACTTTTCCCTGAATTCCAAACCCCTTAACTATACTTTGTTCTCTTATAAAAAGGGCCATTTTAAAATGGAATTTAAGACGACCTGTTAAGGTACAGATCCACCATCTTCTCAGATTGCTGGCCACCTGAATAAAGTGGCCATAAAGATTAAAAACAAAATCAGAATTTGATCAGAGTTTGGACTGTGATGACAATTATTCCCCTAGACATGAAAGTCTAGCTTCTGGAAAGTTTCACTCCTTTGTTTTGTTTTGTTTTGTTTTGTTTTTTTAAGATTTTATTTATTTATTTTTAGAGAGGGAAGGGAGGGAGATAGAGAGAGAGAGACAGAGAAACTTCAATGTGCGGTTGCTGGGGGTTATGGCCTGCAACCCAGGCATGTACCCTGGCTGGGAATAGAACCTGGGGCACTTTGGTTCCCAGCCCGCGCTCAGTCCACTGAGCTACGCCAGCCAGAGTTTCACTCCTTTGAATGAGTGCATTCAGCTGTGGAGTCTAACGAATGTCCCATTCTCCATTTTCCAGAAGTCTGTTACCAGCATAGGCATTGCCCTCTGTATGCCAAAAGATCAGATTTGCCTCTGTTTACATGCATATTTACCACATTGACAAATAATTGTTCTTAATTAAACAAAAAATAAGTTAGTTTAGAAGTTACACATATATTGCTGATATAATAAAGAGATTATTATATTTTAAAATATTATCGACTTATCGATTGCATGTGACTTAGCACAATTTTGTTAAAACTAAAATAAGAATAAAAACACTTATTTTCCACTAACATTCAAGTAATTGTTCAGATTTATCTGTCCTCTTTCCAGATGAGATTAAACATTAAAAAATAAATAGGTTCAGTGGTCCATCTGTGACAGTGGCAATGTAAAATTGCTTTTTCAGAGGCTTTTAAAAATGTTCTTTAAAGCCATATATATCAACAAATGATTTTTATAAATTTCAAGAATTCATCCTTTATGTTGTCTGACTTCAAGGTTATATTAATCTCATATGTTTTTAAGGATGTCTAGAGTAGATTGCACAACATAATTTAAAGGGAAGGAGGTAGAGGTGATGTTGGTAGAAATCAGAATTACAACTGATGGTAAAAATTTGAGGGGAGACTTTTAAAAACTAATGGTTGTAGGGAAGTAGAGGGCAATTTAAAAAATTATTCCCTTTCTTTTCTTGACTTTAATCCAATGGTAAGGTAAGTCCATGGCCAGAAATAGATGAGATGTTCACCATAGTATTAGACCTTGACTATTCCTATAGACTACACACACACACACACACACACATATATATATATATATATATATATATATATATATATACACATATATATTTTATATTTCTTTATTGGAATTTTGGGTGGCTTACATGATTAACTATACTCACTGCATATATTTATTTTTACCACCTCTTTAAATATCATTCTTCATCAGTTTTGAATTGGAGGATAAAAGTATAAAAAACCCACTCTTGTTTCACTTAATTTAAACCAGAAATCATTATGGGAGAAAAGGAAAACTTGCATCAACATTTAAAATCATAATTTTCTAAATTTGTGTTTGAGATGTTTTACTCAGTTTTAAACAAATGATCACAAATACTTTCCTCCTCTTTTCACTCCTGTCATTGTATTTCACATTACATTTATTTGCTCAATATCTAACACTTTGAAATTTATGGTATATTTATGCTGTTACCTCATCTATCTCCTGAAGAGTATTTCCTGAATAATAATAGATATTGGCACAATTTCTAATAAAGATAAATATGTGAACCTGATTTATTTTTAATCTCTGCCCATGTAAAATTCATAGAATGAACCAGAGTTCTTCAGATATTTAACTATTTTAGTGGAAATTATAAGAAGTACAAGTGTCATCCAGACACAAATATTAAAAGAGCCACTTGAGAAAGGTCTCTGTTTCCTGTACTAAATACAAAAATTAACCATAATACATGCTAAATCATCAGGCACGACAAAAGCTGAATTTTGTGGTTCATGAAAATTTGTTTGGAGAACTGGAGGGTATACACAAATGGATCTGTGACAAGAACCTAGAACTAAATTCATTTTATTTTCAGATTCAGCAATTGTGACGGATGCTTTAAAAAAACTCAGCTAGGTTTATTTAAATATTGTTGTAAAATCTTCATTTTTTTAATTCTTGGAGCCTCAGAGGCACAGGGTAAATTAATATGCCACCAGAAGATAAACAAATTACTAGCAAACAAGCTAAGAGAAGTTTGCTTTCATTTCTCTTCTACTCCCTTTCTGGTCATC
This sequence comes from Phyllostomus discolor, assembly GCF_004126475.2. NCBI lineage: Eukaryota > Metazoa > Chordata > Mammalia > Chiroptera > Phyllostomidae > Phyllostomus > Phyllostomus discolor. Next base: position 137,500,759 of record NC_040907.2, read on the forward strand.
ATCATATTTCCATGTGATTTAGTGCCTTTCTTCTGTCCCCTGGCTGATTTTTATAGGAGGGCTAGAATAATAGTTTGTAATATTGTAAATCCCCAGCTCACCATCCTCAAACAATATTAGCTAGAAATGTCAGTATCAAATTCCTTCCAGGTTCAAGGGAGTGGCTGAAGTATCTCGCGTGTGTTTGCAAATGGATTTAACTCATTTTTTTTTCTGTTTGTGTTGTTTGCCACCTATACCTTATACTCAACCATAATTCACTCATTGTCTGAGAAGAAATTTTTACTGGCGTGACTTCTGGCATCACTCATGTTGACTCCCATATGGGCTCTCCGGTTTCTGAATCTGGAAGAACTATTCTTTCATCCTCATTCTAGATACAATGTTGCTTAGAAGGGAAATATCTTCACTTATGTGTGCCCCTCTGTGTGGGTTTTCTACCATTTTATAGAGAACTAAAGACACAGTTCTGTGATGCCTCTACCCTCTATCTTCTTGTGCCCAGTTTCTTACAAGTCACTACAAACTCAGCCAGAAGACAATTTGAGTGACACACAAAGACCTGTACTCAAAATTATCCCTCATTTCAACCCTTCTTCATAATCTCTACACCAAACCTTCTGCATTTCCTTCTTCCCATGGAGTTCCTGCTTTAGCAGGGGAGGGGTTTGGTAAGTGGAAATCCTGATTGATTTATGAACTAGAGGTGTTTTTTTCTGAAGAAATAATCTTTAGCCCCAGTGAAACAGGTGATATATATGTGACTCCTCGATCTATCATGAAAAAATAAGCAAAAACGCTAATGGCAAGACTTTTGTTTTTTTAAGAATCTTTATTATTTATTTATTCCTAAAATTCACTTTCCTTTTTATATTTTTATTTTTTCAGAATTGTATAATCTTTATTTTCTTTTTTTATTGTTTAGTCTGTTACAGTTGTCCCATTTTTTTTCCTTTTGCCCCTCCTCTACCCAGCCCACCCTTCTCTCCCACAGTCAATCACCAAGAAAGACTGTTTTTAGAAACTGAGTTTTAATTTCTTCTCTTCAATTAATTTAATGATAAGGCAAGTCTATTATCAGGAATAATATAAGATAGATCTGATCAAGCCATGGTTACAAAGCTTGGGACATCATGAAACTCTCACAGCACAGATGTTACTAAATTACGAACTAAACTGCATTATCTGCTAGTGAAATATTTCAAGGAGCTTTAAAAATGTACAACTAATAGATGGATATCCACTCTTTTAGATTATATTACCATGTGGAAAGAAACAGACTTAAATTAAGGTGATATTGTGAGTAGAAAAACATACTATACTTAACATTTATACTGTTTTTGAGTATAAACTTTTAAAAATAACTATAGCCCAATCTTATCATTCTTCATTTTGACAATTAGAAAATGGGGTCACAGAGAGGTTGAGTCACCTAGGATTACACAGAAAGTGAATGACAGAACCAGAACAGAAATTATTATACTGATTTTTGAGAGTCCTTTTTATGTTCTACTGAACAGTCTATTATTTAAAAAGACAACCAAAGAGCCTGTCCACCTTTGCGGCACTGTGGAGCAGGCAGCCCGGGCTGCCCTGGCAGATCAGCTGCCACTGTTGCTGCCTAACCTAGGACTTCTTGCTGCACAGATTTGAGGCCAGAGCCATTCTGAGGAGTTTAAAATATCCTCCTCGGGAAGAAGTTTCTGGAGTGCCCACACCTCGGTTCCCAGATGTGTTTCTGTGCCCTCCACCCTGGGCAGGGCCCCACACACGATAGCCACTAGGAGCTAGGATCTGGGGACCGTGCTACTTAACTGAAGAAGGGGCTGTCACCTTCTTGACCCGGTGGCCATGGGAACCACAGACACGACAGAATCTAATTGAGGAGACTGTGGATCAGCTCAGGAGCCACAGGCCCCTGGCGGGGAGAGAGATGGCTGGTTTGGTGCTGGCTGCAGAGACAGAGAATGGCTGGAGCAGGCCCATCCGAGGTTGAGACTCACCGGAGGGAGCTGAGAGAGCGCCCCACCATCGTCCGGTGGTTTAGTATTGCTGCTGGACTCTTCCCTCGGTCATCCGGGAGACAGCCAGAGAGAAACTCTATCTAAAACTGTGGGAGGCGCTGGCAGGCTGTAGTCAACCCTGACCAAGATAGACTTTGTTTTGGGGTAAGGGGGCATGGAGAACCGGCCTCCCAGGGCTCAGTGCTGCAGTTTGGGGGGCACAAAGAAACTCTATTAATAGAGGAGCTGAAGCGAGACTGGAGACTCGGCAGGGACCCTGTGCTCTCGCGAGCATGTGCATGTGTGTGTAGCAGCTCTGCCAACAAAGAACCCGGAGTGATAGCATCAAGCTGAAGGGCCTGTGGGACCTGATCCAGCATGGTTGGCAAGCAAGGAACTGTACATAGTGAAGATTTGGGACCTGAGTCTCCAGCGAGAGTGACAGCCTGGGAACTGGATGGCCAGGAACTGAACATCTGAAATTTGTCACAGCCAAACAGATCCTCTCACAGGCAGGCCTGCCCTACCCCAATCTGCAGGATAACAAGCTCTGCAGACCTGTGAGGCCAGCTTCAAGAGCCCCCTGCAGGGTGCATATCTGAAGGGGAAAGAAGGAAAAGCTCTAAAAGGGTCCTTTCTACCAGACACTGCAAGCTGCACTGTTCCTCAGGCCCTGATCCACAGAAACTGTCAGTGGAGAAGGTACTGTCAGTCCTCTCGGGTCATTAAATAAACCACTCCAGGCCCTGGGCTGAGGGAAAGCCAACAAGACAGAACAGCGGGGACTAGCCCAACCCGAAGGAGACAGCCACGGATTGTGGGTCACTTGTAGTCTTGAACAGGTTGCCTAGGGTTGGAATAGGACACCATCTGACATCACCAGAGGTAGATCCAGAAAGAAAAGACAGCAGTAACCATTGAATTCTACTGAGATCAATTCCACCATCGTCTTCTTCATTAATTGTTATTTCTTCCCTGCATAGCTTTTTAACATTCTTTTCTTTTAAGCTTGTTCCTATTATTTTACTAGGTTTTTTTATTTTAGTTTATTTCAAATTTCATATTTTGTTCCTCCATTCTCTTACCTCATTTTGACTTCTTCCTTCCTCTTTTTATTTTTATTTTAAATTTTATTTTTTTTCTCTTTCTGCAACTTGTTTCTATTCCACACTCTAACTATTTCTCCCCTCTGCAGCCTCTCAAAACCGTTTTTCTTGTCATTAGTCATCTCTCATTCTTTTTCCTAGTCTTATAATCCCCTTATTCTCTCTCTACCTTTATTAATCTTTGCTTGTTGGTTGTTGCATTTCTTCAATTTTATTCCTAAATCTTCACTATTTTTGTATTTCAAGTCTTAAATTTTACTGTTGCCCTCTCCATTTTTCCTTCTCCCTGGCCTTTATTTTTTTTTTCATTTTAAATTTTACTTTTTCCCTGTCTAAGCCTGGTTTTCAGTCCTTACTCTTAGTACCTCTTCACTCCCTATCCTCTCAAACCCACTATTCTTTCTTCTATACATCTCAAAGACTTTCTTTCTTTCTTTTTTCCTTCTTATTCCCATTCTACCTATATTAATCTTTGTTTATTTGTAATTGATATTGTTGTGGGTATATTTCTAAAAACATGCAATAGGCTGATAACAACTAGCAAAATTGAAGCAGTAATAAAAAAACCACTGACACACAAAAGCCTTGGGCCAGATATCTTCATAGGCAAATTTTACCAAACATTCACAGAACTAACACCTATCCTTCTCAAACTATCCCAAAAAACCTATTCCAAGAAGGAAGACTCCCAAATTCCTAATCCCCAAACCAGGTAAAGACACAACAAAGAAAGAAAATCACAGGCCAATATCTCCGATGATCATAGATTCTAAAATCTTCAACAAAATACCAAAAAACTGGATCAAATAATACATTTAAAAGTTCATACACCATGACCATGTGAGATTTATTCTAATGATGCAAAGATGGTACAATATCCATTAATCAATAAATATAATACACTACATAAAAAACTGAAGACAAAAATCACATGACCATATCAATAGATGCTGAGACAACATTTGATAAAATGCAGCATCCGTTTATTGTAAAAACACTCAGCAAGTGGGAATAGAGGGAGCATACCTCAACATAATAAAGGCCATATGCAAGAAACCTACAGCCAACATCATACTCAATGAGCAAAAACTAAAAGTATTCCCTTAAGATCAGGAACAAGATAAGGGTGCCTGCTTCCACCACTCTTATTCAACATAGTAGTAGAAGTTCTAGCCACAGAGGTCAGGAAAGAAAAAGAAATAAAAGACAGAGAATTTGGAAAGGGAGAGGTGAAACTGTCATTACTTGCAGATGATGTGATAATGTACACAGAAAACCCTATAGTCTATACCAAAATCTGCACAACTTAATAAGTGAATTTGGCAAAATGGTGGGGTACTCAGTCAATACTGAGAATTCAATGGCATTTCTGTCCACCAACAATAAAATATCAGAAATAGAAACTAGGAAAAAAAATCTCATTTACTATAGCAACAAGAAAAATAAAGTACCTAAGAATAAACTAACCAAGAAGGTAAAAGACTTGTACTCAGAAAATTATAGGACACTGACGAAATTAAGAAAGATACAAATAAGTGGAAGCATATACCATGTTCATGTTTTGGAAGAATTAACATTGTTAAAATGTCCATATTACCCAAAGCAATGTATGGATTCAACTCAATCCTTATTAAAACACCAATGGCATATTTCACAGATTAGAACAAACATTTCAAAAATTTATATGGAATGAAAAACACCCCAAATAGCCTCATCAATCTTGGGAAAGAACAAAGTAGAAGAGATCACAATACCTGATATCAAACTTACTACAAGGCCACTGTAGTCAAAACAGGCTGGCATGGCATAAGAACAGACACAAAGATCAATGGAACAGAATAGAGAGCCCAGAAACAAATCTATGCCTTTATAGTTGATTAATATTGGACAAGAGAATACAATGGAGTAAAAATAGCCTCTTCAATAAATGGTATTGGGAGATCTGGAATAGTGCATGCAAAAAATTTAAACTAGACCATGAACTTACACCATATATCAGAATAAACTCAAAATGGGGTTAAATACTTAGACAGAAGTCGTGACACCATGAAAGTCCTAGAGGAAAACATAGGCAGTAATATTTCAGTAATACATGCCATGCAATAATATTTCTATGGATATATCTCCTAGGGTGAGGAAAATAAATGAAAAAATTAACAAATGGGACTACATCAAATTAAAAAGCACAGTTGAAGAACCCATCAACAAAATGAAAAGAAAATTGACTATATGGGAGAACATATTTTCCAAAGATACATTGGACAAGGGTTTAATCTCCAAAATATATAAAGAACCTTTAAGACTTAACACCAGGAATACAAACAATCCAATTAAAAAATGGGCAAAGGACCTGAATAGACACTTCTCCAAGGAGGACATATAGATTGCCCATAAACATATGAAAAGATGCTCAATATCACTAGCCATCTGAGAAATGCAAATTAAAACCACAATGACATATAACCTCACACCAGTCAGAATGGCCATCATTAATAAATCAACAAGTGCTGCTGAGGATGTGGAGAAAAGGGAACCCTGGTGCAATGCTGGTGGGAATGCAGACTGGTGCAGCCACTGTAGAACACAGTATGGAATTTCCTCAGAAAACTAAAAATGGAACTGTCTTTTGACCCAGAGATTCTACTACTTGGAATATACTCTAGGAATCCTGAAACACCAATTCAAAAGAACTTATGCACCCCTATGTTCATAACAGTGCTATTTACTATAGAGAAATGCTGAAAATAGCCTTAGTGTCGGTCAGTAAATGAGTGGATCAAAAAACTGTGGTACATTTGCACAATAGAATACTATGCAGCAGAAAGGAAGAAGGAACTCTTACCTTTCCTAACAGCATAATGGAAGTGAAGAACATTATGCTAAGTGAAATAAGCCAGTTGATGAAAGGCAAATACCATATGATTTCACCTAAAAGAGGAACCTAATGAAGAAAATAAACTAGTGAGCAAAATAGAACCAGAGGCATGGACACAAGGAACAGACTGACAGTGACCAGACAGGAAGGGGGAAGGAGATAAGGGTGGAAAGAAGGTGAAGGGACTAGGCGAGGAACATGTATGCATGACCCATGGACATAGACAATGGTGGGGAATAAGTGTGGGAGCAAGGGAGGGGCTGGGTGGAGGAAGGCAAAGGGGGAACAACTTTAACAATAACAATAGGATATTTACTAAAAAAAAAAGCAGTTATTCTACTTACAAGCCTGCTATAATTTAGTCACATTTTAACAGATTTAATTTTGTATTTCATATTGATTAAATGATTTAAAAAGTTATTTGTGTATAATTTACATTAGTTATGAATGATTTTGAAGGCATTGGTTCTTCAAGGCCAAGAAGCAAAAACCCCTTGTAAAGTTAGTAAATGAGTGAAGATCACAATTGTTCAGATCATTGTGTCATCAGATTTCAAGCAGTTATTTTTAGTTAATTAATTTATATAAGTACACTCATGGCCTTCAAAATTCACTCTTTCATTAAATGAATATTGAGTGTCTACCATAATCCAGACATATTCTTGGTGCTAATAATACCTAGTATAGAAAACAAAACAGCTTGGCCTTTATAAAGTTAATATTGGGGTGTGTGGGTGGGAGAGAGTTGATACAAAGATAAGTAAACAAAATGTACAGTATGTTACTTGGTTTTAAATTGTATGGACACAAAAACGAGAAAGAGGGAAAGAGTTCCTGCAGGTCAGGGGAGACCACACAGAAGACCCCACAGAGGAGGTAATCAATATACAACACCCTAAAGGACATGCGACTGTGGGCGGTCTATGGGACACATGAGGGAAAAGCATGCCAGGCAAGTGAAAATTAAATATAAAGGTCCTCATATGAGAGTGTCTTCTGTGTATAAAGGATATCAAAAAGTAGTTTTGTCTGGACTGAAGAAAAGTGGGTGAGGAGAGTTTAAGATAGGGGATAGGAGACAAGATAATATAGAATCTTACGAGTCATAATAAGAATTTAGGCTTTAATATATCTCTAAGTGATATGGGAGTAGAAGTGATTTAATTTTAAAAAAGATAAATCTTGCTGCAGTGTTGAGGATAAACTCCCAGACACTAAAAGCAGAAACAGGGAATTCTCTGTTTACTACTCTCAAGACATACATTTCCCCCATTGGATGCGTTTGAACCTCTGTGTGTAATGGCAGCACATTGTTACGAAAGATCAATGTCTCTCTGTCCGAAACCCTCTTTTGAGAGATGTTCAAATAAGACCACAGCCAGACTATTAGGAAGTTAAAAAACAAAAGGGGGTGTGTGGGGTGTCAGATAATACGTTGGCATCCATGAAGAACAGATAGCTCTGTTCAAAAAATACCGAAATTTTGTATTCAAAGGCACCCTTAAAAAAACAAGTATTCTTACTCCTGTAGTAAGTGACATAGAATGAACAGTCATCATAACTGAGTAATATGTACCCATGGTCAAAAATGTTTTCAAAATAGAAATTGGGAACTAAAACATTTCTATTATCATAGAATATTAGCAGAAAAGAGAGTTTTGAGTGCATTTTCAATGCCAGTTTTGTATGAGTAAACTTTGTCTATGTTTAGTTTCCTTCAGATATTGCTGTCTCATTAGAAAGCTCATTTTCAAAAGATTGATTAAAATTTTTTCTGATTCTGGTCTGAATGCTTCTCTTTTCAGTGAGTCATAAAAACTGTGAAGTTATCTTTTTTCAGGTTTATATCTTAGTGTTACTCTCCATTGAATTGATTCTTTTTAAAAGCTCTAGCTTTTAAATTTTGTTTTCAAATTTTCCCCTTTTGTTAACTCTAGGTTTATATACATTTTTTAAATCTCTCGTTTTCTCCCCTGTCCTTTTCTGAGGAATACAACTTTGAAACCCTCTGTGGAAAAGGTAATAATAGTCATTTTTGACAGAACAAAGATTAGTTAAAAATCTTTATCTCTGAGAAATATTAATTCCTAGAAGCTGTTGTTCATAAAAACAACTTGTATAATTTTATTTTGGGCTTTTTTTTTAGATTTTGAATTAGGTACATTAACTCTGAAAAATCCCAAACATGTCAAAGGATCAGTAGAAAATAATCTATAATTTATTTCATGCTGTCATTCTTTATATTATTGTCATTTTAACTTTATAAATAGATCTCATAAATGCAATAGCACATAACAATTAACAGATGTAAATAAAATTGTAGAAAAGTAATTTAATGGATAAAGCATAACTGTCTGTAAAATAATGAGATTAAGTTCCAACTTTTGCCAAATAAAGTTAGTTAATTGAATCAACATTTATTTAGAACCTAAATTAAACTAAGGACAGTGATGACACATGTGACCACAGAGCTGAACAATTTACCCTCTGATAGTAATGAGTTCACAATATTATTAAAGAAGTGGATAAAAATGAAAGCAAGTCTTAAGTGGATGCAAAACAATACATCACATGGTTATATATGACATGTCAGCTGAACCAGTGCTTTCGGTTTTAAAATACTCTATATGTACTTTATATTGTATGCCTTATTTACTTGTTTCTTATATTAAGTTGAGACCCTTCCCCTCAAAAAATACATAATTTTCAGCTCACTTTAATGTGAGTAAAGTCAGCTAATGACAATAAATAAGAGAAAGCACCTGGGCAGAAGATAAATAATAGGGATATGAATTAGAAACAGGATGGATCTCAGTATTTTACTATAGAGTACTCCTAATGTAGAAAATACTTAAAAAATTATTTTTTTCAAACACTTTATGTATTTGTACCTTTGGTAGAATGACCTAAGTTGCACTTTTCTTTTAAAATATGACTCAGAAGTTACTTCATGTTAACATGTCCCTAATTTCTACCCTTATTTACTGTCAGACAATTTCTATTCTGCCACTTAATATTCCAGGTTAGTGTCAATCTCTTCTTGGAGACAGGCTATGATATGACCCAATTCCATACACAAATGATTACACTTGGGGCCAGTTTCATGAATGCGTAACCTTTGCAGTCACACAGAGTCCCACGCTTACAGGGGCCCTGAACTCAATGCCTTGAAAGTCTTAATCATTTTATTTATTCTTTCTTAAATTTATTGGGATGACATTGGTTGATAAGGTTACACAAGTTTCAAGTGCACATTTCTAAGATATATGATCTGTATAAAACTTATGCCTGCTAAGCAAAGTTTGATGGGGCAGTGGAGCATTGTGTGAGCAGAGTAGATATATACAATATATGGATCCAGGGGTCCTTGCTGCTTCATTTGCATATGGAGTTTGCAGGGCCCCATGAGCACAGGGTGCTGCCTGCTTGGGAGCTCAGCCCCACTCAGTTGAATACTAGTAAGCATGTGTCTTAGCTTGGGCTGTCATAACAAAATACCGTGAACCAGATGGCTTAAATAATAGAAATTTATTTTCTTACAGTTCTGGAGGCTAGGAGTCTGAAATCAGGGTGTCAATGTGATCAGGTTCTGATGAAGGTTCTCTTCCTGACTTAGAGACTTCTGCCTTTCACTGTGTCTTCACATGACAGAAAGGAAGAGAGTGCTCTGGGGTCTTTTCTTCTAATAAAGGCACTAATCTTACCACAAGGCCCCCACCCTCATGCTCTCATATGACTCTAAATACCTCACAAAGACCCCATCTCCAAACACCACCATCACACTGGGTTACAATTCTAACACGTGAATTTTGGGAAGATGCAGTGTAATCTGTGAGGGTGTGTTACATCTGTGATTGGCTAACATGAGGGTCTGGCAGCCCTGAGGAGCCATACTTTCAGTTCAAATCAGAACATCCTTTGAGTGCAAAAAGATCACAATATTTCAAGAGATATAAATGACCAAAGAACACTATAATCCCTTTCTTATTCATGTTACTTTTCTACACTAGCCAACCTATTTAGGAAATGACACAAAAGGAAAGACAAAGATGGATTGACTCATAGTTCATCTTTCTTTCAGTCTTTTCTCATACCCCAGTAAGTCAAAAGTAGTGTTGGTAGAATGTGCACATATCAAGAAATAAAATAAAAACAGTTTGAATTAATTTTATCTAAGATTTCCATTGTTCTTATAGGAGCTAGGTCAATTTTTCCGTCTAACTTTCAATCCATGCCTTACAGCTGTATTTAATCCCACATCTCTATTCAGAGATGGAGCATCTAGGGGCTGGGCTTCTATTCTTAAACTTAAAGATTTGGGTTTGCAATTTCTAGTCAGTTCAGTAAAGCAAGAAGAAGAAATAAAAGGCTTATAGATCAGAAAGAAAGAAATAAGCTCAATTTGTAGGTGACATGGTTATCTACATAGAGAATCTTCAGGAATCTTCAAAACAAGAATTCCTATAACTAATAATTTAGCAATGTTGCAGGTAAACTTACACAAGCTAGTAAATGTATAAAAACCAATTACTCCATGGAAAAAACAATACTACTTAAATCACACTCCTCTCCCTAAAAAAAGGCACTTACATTTTGTAAAGCTAGCAAATGTGTACAGCACTTGTATGCTGAAATTACAAAACACTGACAAATGAAATGTAAAAAGATTAAAATAAATGTAAAGATGTATTTGTTAATGGATTGGAACACTCAATGTAGTAGAGATGGTAATTCCAAATTGATATACGAGTGTAATGAAATTCTTATCAAAATGTCAGCAAGAATATTTAGTAGCTAAAACATGAATATTTTAAAAGTTATCTGGAAATGTTGAGAAATTAGATAAACTCAAACTGCTTTTTAAAAAATGGAAAAGTGAAAATGTTAGGTGGAAGTTTAGGAGAAGGAGGAGGGGTGAGAGGGGTTCATAGTACTTGCAGAAAAAGCTCAAAATTTACTTGATTAACTGCCTCTGGCCAAGTATCTGTTTTTGACAGGATAAGAAGAGGTGGTCTGGAGCAAGATAAAAATCAGAATTAACAGACCTCCACCCTTACTTGTGTTTAGGAGGCCACACCCTCCCTTGGAAGAGTTTGCAGCACCTTCTCCCACAAATCAATGTGCAATTCCCTCGTACCAGCCCACAAACTATATAAATTCTCAGGACAAAGGGACTGAGTGCCTAAGCCCAGCCTTTTCCATGAGAATTTATCACTAATAAACTTTGCTTACATTCTAATAGGCTTGATGATCTGTAACTTTTTAGTGTGTCTGCAAGAAGAACTGAGTCTCCCTCAGCATTTCGAATCAATCTACATCATTTTAAGGCAGCATATAGCTACAGTGATCATAGCTGTTTAGTTTTTGCACAGGTATAAGCAAATACATCAAAAGAACAGATTAGAAATCCTAAAAATTGTACGAAAGTAA